>NW_017962985.1:286156-391651 GCF_001890905.1 Aspergillus aculeatus ATCC 16872
GTTTATGAGAAGCTAATACAGACATATTAACTAAAGAAGCAGAAAGGAAAAAAGAAAGAAATAGGTAACACCACAAAAAAGAAAGACGAATCATCGTGTAGTTGTGGTGAGTGATGTAGAAGATCGTGTGGTGTCTTTCTGCCCCATCAATGAATGGGTCTCCGCATCAGATTTAAAGGGAGAGAAAAGGGAAAACAAGAAAAGAAAAGAAAAAGGCTCACGCCTACTTCGGAACAGCCGGCGTGACCTGTGCATATGATTCTTTCTCATTTTCTGGTGCAGAAAAGGGAAAAACTACCCTGACTCTACCTTGCTGAGATGGCATCGTGCATGCCTTCGGAGATAATGATTAACATCTCAGAGAATAGATACCCAGGCGGGCAGGCAGCGGCAGGTTTATACGACGATCATACTTGTACCTATTACCCAGAAACAAGAGGGTTGATGTTGAGGGGGATGGTACGGTACAGCATTTGTCTTGACTATGTTTCATGTTTGGTAAGCGAGAGGAAATGTCGAAGGGAGCGAGCGTTTTGCGCCTACTAAGATGTGCATGGGATGGATGGATTCAAAAGGCCGGGCTTCAAGGGCAAGTGCAAGCGCAAGCGCAAGTGTCCTTACTAGTCAAAGCGAGTACAGAGTGGGTACCATACCATTCATTCCCTGAAGGATTTACCAACCATTGCACGAGCCTGAACCTCTGAGTGGGGCAAAGACCACTTCCTCGGTCCGAACGCTCTAAGCCTGACAAAGATTAAGCTATCTATCAACCTCCCCCCACCGATTTCAGCCGCGATGGCTGAACCTGCTTACCAATGGAGACTTCAACATGCACAATGATGTTCCTGCGGGAATAACCCTGATCCTGATTCCCTAATTTTTCTGCTTTCAACACCACCACTTACCACGCTGAAGGAATGAAACCCAGACTTAATCCTGCTTCGACGGTCATGTCTGCTTGGATTGCGACTCATCCAGACGAGTTTCTCGCATGATTTCATAGTACAGGCCTCCGTACATCTGCCAATGAAGAGTGAGACAGAGCCGACATGATGAACAGTAATTACCGCACACTACCGCACACTAACGAGGAAACCTCGCCGTTAGAGGCGTGGCGGAGCAGGCGGCCTACGGAGTACGTACTGCCTACTGAGGAATGAGCTAGAAAAAGTGGAGTTTGGGAAAGATATTACGTGACGAAGACGAGCGCCTCAGGCTCTCAGCAGCTTCCTTCAAAAGAGGGATATAGACGCCCTGAAGGAGGTGCCATACAGATCATCCTCCTGTGGGGCATGGTCTGCTCGTAGACTGACACTCGCCTTTCAGCAAAGACCGCCAGAAAGACCACAAGAGCCAACTGACTATACAGAGTAATGTTGTTTTTGCCCTTGGTCGCCACTGATGCAAGGGAGAAAACAGAACTGCATGGCTTCACGATGCCTTTGCTTGATTCATTTCACATTTGTGCGTGCCCATAGATGATTTTTGACAAGAGATTAGTTCGGGGTATAAACACACAGTATAACTGCATCTACTATGTATTTACCGGACGAGCAGAAAAGCAGGACGCTCCGGCCCTACCTCCCATTAAAGCACTTTGAAGAGTGGGAAAACCTGGAAAACTCCAGCATCTTACTCTGTCGCAGACAAAAGGCCGAGTCTCGTCATTCCCGTACCTCGTAGTCTTGATGCTACGCTACGTCAAGCTTTAAAAACCAAGCTCACCGCGTTGCTGGTGTACATTGCCCCAAGATCTATAAAACTCTTACTCAGAAAGCTCCTCGATTCGACTCTTCCACCGAGCATTTCTCTACCAACAACAGACCCAACCATGTCTTCCGTCAACGACTCCAACACTGCACTGGTCGTCCGCGTCAACGACGGCGAGTCCCCCCGCTTCTCCAAAGAACAAATCCCCATACCTCGCCCCGAGGCTCATCAGGTTTTGGTCAAACTTTCCCATGTTGCACAGAATCCCACGGATGGTATATCTCTCCTTTCTCCTCGGCGCCACCAGCCAGATCCTGCGCGCCCCTATCGAGACAGAAGACTTAACGCTGATCGCTAGTGCAATCCTTTGACGGCAACGCCTTCGGAGACGGCGTCGTTCTAGGCTGCGACTTTGTCGGCAAAGTGGTTGAGCTGGGACACGAGGTGACCCGACTAGTCAAGGGCGATATCGTTGCTGGTTTGATTTGGGGGGGTGAAATCAAAGGACTTGGCGCCTACAGCCAGTATTGTCTGGCGGACGAGCGCATCGCCTTCAAGGTGCCGGAAGGGATTTCCTGCGCAGAGGCTAGTACTGTCCCTCTCGCGGCTGCCACCGCCTGGTTAGCTCTTTTGTCCAAGGACTGTCTGGCTCTCGATCGATTCCACGCCCAGGGTACCAGTGTTCTGGTCTGGGGTGGCAGCTGTACGTGATCTCTACCCACCATGCTCGATATTTCCCCCTAAATCCCTTCTTTCCCTCCTCCCCGCCTTCTCCTCCCCCTCTAACCTCTCTGCAGCAAGTGTGGGTCTCTATGCCATCCAACTGGCATCACACTATGGTTTCGAGGTGGTGACCACCTGCAGTCCCCGGCACGCCGAACTGGTCCGGGCCTTCGGGGCCAAGCATGTTTTTGACTACAAGGATGAGACCACCATAGAGAAGATCAAGTCCGTCGTACCCAGTCTTCTGCATGCCTTCGATACCATTGGGGTCAAGGGCTCGTCGGGGGCTGCCTCTCGGTGTTTCGCGGCGGGTCCTGGGACCATCTGTACCGTGCGGCCTGGCAAAGCCAACACCCAAGATGTCCTTCAAGGCACCCAAGTGACCGACGTCTTGGTGTGGACCGCCTTCTTAAAAGACCACGCCTACGGTAAATTCAAGTGGCCCGTATGTGTTCGACCAATCGACCCCCCAATCTTCTATTTTGGGCCGAGCTAATGTGCCGGATTGGCCGGATTCCTGTAGGCCCACCAGCACGACCATGAACTCACCAGCGAGTTGTTTGAAAGGATTCCCGCCTGGCTGCAAAGGGGAGATCTCAAGCCAAGCAGGCCCAAGGTACTGGCAGGACTTGACTCGGTGCCGGACGGATTTCAAGAATACAGGGATGGAAAAGTCTCGGCGTTTAAGATAGTCTATGAGCTATGAAGGTCTAAATCGCCACTTAGTGGCACTCGATAGGATACTTTTTGTTCTCACTGTAGAGAATTCTGCTTAGCTGAATTTTAGTATATTGTGAATTTCTACAACAGCCTGATCCAATGGGTATGCTGTTGCCAAATCACGCACCTACGGCTCGAGACGGGCTAGATAAGAGGCAGCCCTAGTCTTTCACCAAGCAGCAGTCGTCCACTCAGGCAGTAGTCGTCCATGTAGCAATGGGTCACCGTTTAGTCATTAGTTCTTCATGACAGTTCAGTCCTTTCTTGTCTGGGCCTGCCGCCTGACAAACTGAGAGCAAGAAAGCCAAGAATGAATCTCGTCCTTGGCCCGTCCTTTCTGAGCCCGATTCGACAAGCTCAGAGGCCTGTCAATCAACTTCATTCATGTCCCCACTTTCCGCTCCCCCGTTCTCCCGCTTTGAATGCATCTTAGGCCCAGGAGGCGAGGAAGTTTTTGCACACACAATGGTTTGCTGGTCTCGAAATGCATTGATCGGAGCCATATGGGTGAAAATGCCCCTCCGTCTATTGATACGGATTCCAGTCCCGTTATAGTAATTCCCAGATATCTTGACACACGAGGTATGTCGATGCTTCTGAGACATTCCTCCTTTGTGAAACTAGTGCTAGTATACGCACGAGCCGTGCTGCTCTGAAGAAACTTTATAACCTACTATTTGGGAGTTGGGAATCCGTTCAAAAATGTTATATCAGCTGGGTCTAAATTTAGGGCTAAGAATTAACTGAATCCTATTCGACCCGACGCAATACGAGAAGCCCGAGAAGCTAGAAAAGCCAGACAAGGCAGCTGCCTGGCTACTAACAGTTAGTTTGGCCGATGGCATGCGCATCTGAATCCTCTGGGTGAAATCGGAATAGCTAAGTAGATGCGATGCCAATCCGTCTCGGCGCTAGCCGCTCCTTCGGCTCCTGCCAATGCCTGATGTATCCGCTTGTGGAACTAGAGGCGCTGACGGCGCACAGCCCGTGCATGAGAATGGTGCATATCTGGGAGCTTTGCAAAGCCTCATGTAAGACACGACCTTGCCTATTCCCTCCTGAAGACTCCGCTGAGTGGTTCTGACGATGCTGGATGCAGTGTAGTCTGCAGAAATGGAGACGGTCGAAGCGAGTACGATGGGTTGAAAACGGGATGAGGACTGCTTTATCGCCGCAACCATGCGAGTGATTTTCATCCTGCGATAGCCACACGAGGGCTTGATGTGATGGGAGCGCGAAGAATTTTCCGCACTACGCCATTCAAGTGTAGGGCTTATAGCCAAGGCAATAGTGATACAGTTGTCTAACCGTGGCCTCGAAAGCTATATAGAGGGACTGCTTCGCCCATCTCCTCTCACTTCTTCTTCTATCCCAAGTAAGGCGCCATTCCCAGAGCTTCTTGATCAACCCAGAGTGTGAGCACCTTTACCATCCATCACCCAGCTGCTGCGATCATTTCAAAAATGCTCTGGAGTATCCTCGCGACTGGCTTCTTGGGCGTTGCCACCCAGGCGGCCGTGCCGGCCACTGGTACTGCCGCATCCAAGTCGGAGCAGATCAAGGCATTGCTTGGGCCCCAGCTATCTGAGAATGCTACGCTAATCTTCCCGGACTCGACAGAGTGGGACGAAGTTACTGATCGTGCTTCTGCGCCCCGCGTCCACCCGGGCTATCTCGCCGTGGTCGATATAGCTGCCGAGGAGGACGTCGTGAATACGGTACGTGAGGAGCTGTTGAGGAAGACCAGGACCGGCTGACTGTCTGGTTTTTACAGATCAAAGTCGCCAATGAGATAGGAGTCCCGTTCCTGGCCATAACCGGCACCCACGGTTGGACCGATGATCTCAGCAAGATCCAAGACGGCATTCAGATCCGGATGCGTGGCCTCAACCAGGTAAAACTCAGCGCTGACGGTCAAACTGCTATTGCCGGTGGTGGTGTCATTCAATACGAGGTCGTCCAGACTCTCTATCCGCATGGAAAGCAAGCTGGTATTCCCCCCCCCCCACGTGTGTCTTCCCCCGTGCAATATCTCGCAGCAGCACTGACAAGCATGGTTTACCCCCTAAAGTCCACGGTCTCTGCGAGTGCGTCTCCATCATGGGTCCGCTGCTGGGTGGTGGCCACAGCATGCTCCAGGGGGCTCACGGTTATGCTGCTGACAACTTGGTCTCGGCTAAAGTGGCTCTGCACAACGGTACTGTTGTCACCGCCTCGGCCACCGAGAACGAAGATCTTTTCTCGATGACCTGGCAAAAGTGGTATACATCATTGCCATTGCAGCTCGAAAATTTGAATAAATGGAACAGAATTCCATCTCACACACATCGTTGGAAGTGATTGTAATCCAGCTGTAGAAACAAACCTCTTGGTCGAGTCCGTCTTTCAGGCTAGGACGGATCTGGCTCGGAATAACGGATAAATTCACGTGATCTAAATCCGATCCTCCCAACTGCCTCCCAATGAATGACGCATCACGATGAACCTTCCATTTTAACAAGACACAACGACTCAGCCAGCCAACTTGCCCCGTGCAAATGGCTGACGCCGAGTCCCCGGCTCAATCAACGGGTTGGCGGATCGCCAAGGCATGTCAGGAGTGCAGGAAGCGGAAGATCAAATGCAACGGAGTCAACCCCTGCAAAACCTGCCAATTGCGGGGGACCCCATGCATCTACCGCGATGTCGTCCGCCAGCGGAGGAAGAGATATCAATATCAAGCGAGACTCGATACTGACAGGCCTGGGTCTGATGGGGCCACCACTACCACTACTCGGCCCGACGAGGGCAGTGCTGCGCGGCAGTGGTCTCCCGGTCCGTCACACCACCAAGCACAAGCACGTCGGCGGAACCCATCGGTCAGTTTGAACGTCAACAACAGCGTCTCAGCCACCCACATGACATCGCCCTCATGCAAGGTCCAACTGTACTATGGCTCCACCTCGCACTTTGCCCTCATGCACGAGGTGTACAGAGGCTTGGTGGCCAACAGTCAGTCGGCCGAGGTGGATCGGCCCCACGGCGAGGTTGAAGAAGCCGGAGCTGGTCTGGACATGTTTAGCTTTCGTCGCGTCTTCTTCGGTACACCCTCAGACTCCCATGATGCCACCAAGACCGTTGCGGGCCTGGACTCTCAGCTGCTTTTCTTGCCCTATGAGCTAGCCAAATGCTTTCTCGAACGTTTCTTGGCTACCCTGTACAACCTGGCCCCGTTGTGGCCCAAGGAAGAGTTCTATTATCAACTGGATCAACTGTATGGCCAAGGGCCGGATGTTCGTCCCGATAAAATCACCCAGTCAATCCTGCTCGTGGCCATGGCAACTGGAGCACTGGCCACCCAGCATCACAGCTGGGGTGATACGCTTTACGATCGCGTCAAGCTATCCATGCATTCACTTGATGATGTTGTGAACCTACAAACCATCCAGCTAGCGCTCATCATGATAAGTGTTCGACGAGACTGTTGCGAGTCGATGACGCTGACCTCTCTTCCCAGCACGCCCATTATCAAAGCGAACAGGGCAGGCCCAACTCTACATTCCTGCTCATGGGCACAGCCACACGAAAGGCTATCTCAGCTGGGTTGCACAAGGAAGCCCCAAGTGCGGGCGAAGACGCCGCCGACAGCACCGAAAAACGACGTGCTACATTCTGGTCCCTCTGCTTCTACGAAATGTAAGGGACTAGCCTCTACCGTGTACCCTGTCTTGCCCACCGCTGATTTTATGCACAGCTGGACGTGTTTCCACCTTGGACGACCAAGCTCGCTGTCATTAAAGGATGTCAGTATCGCCCCTCCTGAGGATTCTTTCCTCCAGGTCCTCGTCAGCCTTGGCAAGGTTGTTGCTCGATCGGCGTCGGAGATGCACGGCCGCCGCCATGAGTCCTTGCTACAAATGTGGAAGATTGCTAGATCAATCATCGACGAGCTCCGCGGTTTCGACGGCTTGATGAGACAGGCGCTGGGCTTTGGGCTGGACAAATGTGCCCAGCCAGGGAGCTTGGGGGTGCGACAGATCATTGCGACCACTCGTAAGATACATGAAACCAGGATCCTTGACGGAGTTGCTGATTGCCACAGTATATTATCACACAATTCTTCTCACCTTTCGACCATTTCTGATATTTCGTGGACGGTGGCAACAGGATATGAAACGGTCATCATGCGTTGCGGGTACGAAACGAGCGACTGAAATTCCCTCATGGCTCAACGACGCCTGCAACCAAGCCCTCAGCGCTGCATGCCGGACCATTCATCATCTATGCGAAGCATCGGCGTGCAATGAACTTGTTAGAGTATGTTGTTCTTTGAAGAGCTATTTGAGCATCAGAAGGCTGATGACCTTATAGGAGTTGCGGTATCATGGCTACTTCTTAGGCAACTCATCTTTTGCGCTCATGTACGACCTCATGCACGGTGAGAATCTTGCGGCCACACACCTGCCGTGGATCCATGCTGCCGTGCAAGGAATGTCACAGATGCGGCCTGGGGATCCGATCAAGAGTTCCATTACCGCCATCCAAACTGTCTTGAGGAAACTACACCCCTCGTATGAGTGGGTAGCACCGGAAACCGCCAAAAGTCAGATGTATGATTATGAAAACACACCACCCTTCAATCCACGGCGACATCCGACGTCCGCCTCCCACCAAGGGCAGAGTTTCATGCCAATGGCTACACCCGGGGATCCGGCGACAGTAGGGACCCTCCCCATGCTGTCTGATCTACAAGGAAATTTGTTACAGGACGACATACGCATCCCCAGCGGTAGCGTAGGCAGTGGAGATGATCTTCTCGATTTCACACAATCCGACATGGGCTGGGACTTTGATTTCTCCACGATGGATCTGGAGGCCTTCTTTTCCATCAATGCAGACCTAGACCCGATGGCGTTCTGAAATAGTGCCTGGCGCATGATCGAACACGATAGGCCCTGGCACACTGCGCTGCTTGGGCGACGCTGGCATTGGGACCTACCTTTGCCGCTACCCTTTGCCACGGGTACAGTACATATCGGCGAAAGACAAAATAGACAGGACTAGTTGATCCTTCGGTACCCAGGATTTGGAATAGCTCATTTGGCCGGCGAGCGGTTGAAGATCTGGACGAATGGAATGCGTGACACCAGCGTGGACTACCACCCCTGGACCTTAATAGCCAAGATTCGATACAGACTTACACCGAGCTCGATGCATTGCAATGCATTCGAGCCATTTCCTTGATTGAGCCGGTAGATCAGCCTAGCGCTGGTACCCGGCGATGATACATCAACCGCGGGTACGGGGTGAACCGGGCGGTGTTAAGGTATTGTGGGTTTCAGGTTTCCATCCGTGCCGGGAGGACAGTTCATCCCTGGAGATTGTGCGTTGCGGGTCTAGGAATCGGATACTACCGATCGATTATGTGGGATGGATCACTGGCCTGCCAACTTTTTTTCTTTCCCACATGTGAGGCTAGAAAGGTGCTCTTTGGACATGCAGACAGCGGATCATGCAGCTGTCTCATAAGCACGATGATAGCTCACTTTCCACGCCTGTTTCTACGGTCTAAAGACCTTCTAGATACGGAGTACTTCCCATTTCTATAGTTAGGTGTTGGTCTAGCCCCAAGGGGTAAAAGTACTTTTCCCCACTAGTGATTTGTTGGGGTGGGGATAATTATCATCTGGGACCTTGGAGATACGTTGTATTGCAATCCGCAGTGCCTGCGAGGATTTACCATCATGAATGATTTCAAATCGTGAATCATCACCATGAATGATCACATAATCATGAGTAGATAATCAATAATTGGGTGCCTCAGGCATGGGGTGTTGAAAGCGGAAAGATGAGGCAAGAACCTCGAAGAAAGAAGTGAAAGAAGCTGAAAATGAATGGAGGCCAGGCCGGCACGGGCGGGAATCGGGATTGAAGCCGCGAGCTGCGGGCGAGTTTGTTAGTACTTCGTTCCCCCGACGATCGCCTATTTTCTACTCTTCTCTGTCTCTCCTTCCATTTTTTTTCCCTTTCCTCTTTGCCTTTTCCGGCCACATCGTGCACAACTCTATTGAAACCACTGTGGAGTTCTCGCTAAGTTTCCTTTTTTTCCCCCTTATCGTTTTTCTCGTGAGCACAGTTACATCCGTCCTTCCATCTATCTATTCAATTATCCACTTTCCATCGATCCCACATTCCAACTACAACCTCCCCCTCTCGCGCAATCTCCACGAAGCCCCCATCGCCGGTCCCTCCCCGAGCCCGCTTCCTCGGGTAAGAATTCCTCCCAGGATTCTCGCTTGGTTTCTCCGATTGACAGATATAAATAAGGCCTTATTCTGCGCCTCGTAGGGAATACTTCGGAGCCGAATTTCTTCCCCCCACAGGAAGCTTTTCGGCCGGATCATGCGCTCAGAGTCGTCATGGTCGAACCGTGGATCACCAACGGTCGTTCCCGGAAATTCACCAGGTAGAAAGCCAACGCACCGAGTGATTCGGGGCCGTCGATGATCCCCTTACCCAAGCTGCGACCCTATGAGCGGAGACGCTGGACGGCCTAGACCCATTTCCGCACCGACTCCACTTCTAAGCCCACTTGGCTGGGGGGGGCTTTCCTGTTCAGCTCCGACGGTGGCCAATCTCTCAACTTTATTTGACCTTCAAAAGCTGCGCGGCAATCTCGGCCCTTTGCACGCACTCACACGATATAGCTTAACCTCTCCGCTGTGCCTGTCATTCTTCCTCATCGTCTTTCTTCCCACCGGGGTGATCGGACGAGCTCGTATCATCACTTGCGATGCCATAAGGACTCTGGCCTTCAGCTATTGCGAATAGCGGCGTGCTAGCTCTGCCCTTGATGGCTCCAGATCAGACCAAGTAGGATCTCTTCCTGCCGCTATCTGGCGGCCCCAACCGGCCTTTTGCCTTTTCCATCCCACTACACTGGACAATCGACTAACAAGTTGGATTCTTGTGCAGGGTATTCAGCTTCCAGGCTATAGACCGCACGGATGGCCTGCCGCAGCCGCTGTCGGCGTCGTCGCCAGCCGACGAGCCAGACAGCTCATCGAAACCTCGTCCCCCTCCAGACTCAACCCTGACCGCTCTTTCTCGGCTCGGTGTATTGCAACTGAACTGCAAATGTGCGTTTGTGGCGTCAATCGAGAATGGACAGACGCACATCATCGCGGAAGCAGGGTCATCTGTTCTCGGAGACAACGAGACATCTGCTCTAGGACTCATGACACTAGGTCTACGCTCCGACGAGGAGGTGATATCTCATTCCCACCATCCGCCCAAGGACGCATCCACCATTATTCGGGACATTTCCGTGCAGACCGACGTCAAATCACACGCTTTCCTTCAACAGCACCCTCGTGCCAGGTTCTATGTGGAGGTTCCGGTATGCAGTTCGTCTGGGGAAGTCATTGGTACATATGGTGCTGTAGATACTCAGGCTTGGCCATCTTTTGGCGAGGCCGAATTGGCGGGTCTTCATGAAATTTCCAATTCGGTAGCACACCACCTGGAAACCGTCCGGACTGCGCGTCGCCAACTCCAGGCGGACCGTTTACTTACGGGGCTTACGGCTTTTTCTCAAGGCCAGGCCAGTACACAAAACGCCGATTGGAGCAGTCGGCGGAAGAGCATCGCATCGAACAGGAATTCGCCTCGATCCCTGGATGTGCCAGACATTGCTCGTCTGTCGGTCTCGTCCACGGCGACCCGGGAAGTCTCACCTTCTTCGGGTAGACAGCCGGGAAATGCTCAGGACTCGTCCTTCTTTCAGCGTCGACCCTCGGGTACCCCCAAGGCGGCCTCGCCCTGGGAACAGTCGCAGAATCCTAGGAAAAGGTCGGATGACACGAACAAACTGGTGATTGTCCCGGAATATACCGCCACCTCGGAGAAAACCTCACAGCTTTTCACTCGTGCCAGTGCTTTGTTACAAGAATGCATGGAGTTGGATGGGGTCATCTTCGTAGATGCATCCCGGACTAATTCCCGCAGGTAAGGCGTAAAGTCCTCACACCGTAAACTATCTACCTAACCTGGACACAGTAGCTCGACTGCTAGCGTAGGTGACTGGGACATGCTCTCCAGAGATAGTGACTTGGGGATGTCCAGTCGCTCGCCAAGTCTCTCCTCTCATGGACAATGGGCCGAGCGGTCATGCGAGACGTTGGGTCTCGCCACATCCGACCGGGTGAGCGAGGGCACCGCCAACTCGCTTCGACCAGCATTGACCGAGGGCTTGTTCCATGACCTTTTCAACGCTTGTCCCTACGGGGAGATCTTCAACCCTCCACAGTCAATCAACCTTTCACCGCTGAACTCATTGAATCGACGCAACAGCCAATCCCGGAAGGAGAGCGACGTTACTTTGCGTCAGTCGGTCGAGACTCGGCTGGCACAAACGTATCCCGAAGCCCGGTCCTTCATCTTTCTGCCGTTGTGGAACTGGAACAAATCGCGCTGGCTCGCCGGGACACTGATATGGACCTGTGACGAAGAACGCTTGTTCGATCAGGATGATCTTCACTTCCTGAAAGTGTTTGGTGACTCTGTGATTTGCAAGTATTGTCAGATTGACTGGACGGCGACCGAGAAATCCAAATCGGATCTGCTCTCCTCAGTCAGCCATGAATTGCGGTCGCCGTTGCATGGCATGCTTACAAGCACGGAGCTTCTGCAGTCGACTGGGCTTGAGTCCGCTCAGCAGGACATGGTTACCATGATTGAGACGTGCGGTCTGACATTGCTGGATACCGTAAACCATCTGTAAGTTCAGCTACATGCTATTTCACCAATCGACTGACTTTTTCAAGGCTTGACTTCACGAAGATCAACAACCTAACCCTTGTGCACAAGAAAGCCGGGGCCAATGGAAGTGCACTTGACAATCTGATGACCGATTTCGATCTGGACACGCTCATAGAGGACGTGGCCGACTCCTTGTATGTCGGCCATCGCTCTCTCATTAATGCTTCCAAGATTGCGGGTCGGTACCTGCAGACCGGCACGTCTATGACGAGTGGAGCTGCAAAGACCAACAACCCCGATGATCTGTCTGTCATTATTCAGATCGAGGATCTCGGCTCGTGGAACATTCAGTCATTATCAGGTGGCTGGCGCCGGATTGTGATGAACATCCTAGGCAATGCTTTCAAGTTCACTCGGTCGGGATATATCGAGATCTCCTTGGCGAAGAAGGTGCATAGAGATGTGGGATCCAAGAAGGTCTTCGTGCACTTTTCTGTGAAAGACACTGGAAGTGGTATTGCGCCTGAATTTCTTGAGCATCAGCTGTTCACGCCATTTGCACAGGAGAATATCTTGACCGAGGGGGTTGGGTTGGGTTTGAGCGTGGTGAACCAAGTGGTGACCTATCTGGGGGGGGAGGTAGAAGTCAAAAGCACTGTTGGCGTTGGAACGCAAGTCGACGTTTATGTGCCTCTGGACTTTGTGGCGGAGACGTTCGCACCGTCCGAACCTATTCCTAGCTCGATTACGCGGGTTTCGTTGGTCGGATTGAACGCCTATGCAGACTTGAGACAAGCCCCGGATGGGCTTCTGCGGCCGGAGGCAAAGCGCAAATTGGCTCTGCGGAGCGCGTTAAGCAATGTGCTGTTGAGTCAACCTGGGTGGATGCTGTCCTTTGCCGACTCAATCGACAAAGCATCCGGCGACATTGGGGTGATCGAGGAGTCCGCGCTGAAGGCGCTTCACGAGAAGGGCGCGACTCAACTGAAGTTCAACACAGTCATTGTGATCGGGGAACAGGGTGTCTCCATCCCGCCCGACCTCACTATCGAGGGTGCCGACGTGATCTACATCCCGCAGCCGTAAGTATCCGCCCGTGACCAGGCGACAGTCCCATGCTGACAATAGAATAGTATCGGTCCGCGGAAGATCATCCAGGCCTTGCAAAGGATCAACGAAGCTCGCCCGCAGGCCCCTTTGGCGGAGCAGGATTATATTATTGGTCCATTCTCCGGTGCTCAGCGTGGACGCAGCTTGTCGGATGCCTTCGCCCTGGCCAAGGGGTCCGAGTCGCCGCCAGTGGTGCGGGAGAATATGTCCGACTTCGCGCCGGACATGTCGCGGAAATCGAAACAAAATGACCTTCACGTGTTGATCGTCGACGACAATGATATCAATGTCAAGGTACGTCAAACATCTCAACGAGACTATTGTTTGGTTGTCCTCTGGGTCCATGCGCTAACAGTTCTAGGTCTTGACCACCTTCATGCGCAAAATCGGCTGCAGTTATGAGACCGCCACCGATGGCCTTGTCGCGTTGGAAAAGTTCAAAGCGTCGACGAAACACTTTGATTACATTCTTATGGGTATGCCAGCGCTCTCTCCATGCTCCTCACCAGGATAGCTACTGACGGCGACATCCCAGACATCTCCATGCCTGTCATGGACGGGATCGAATCCTCCAGCAAAATGCGGGAATTCGAGGAGGAGAACTCGCGCCCGCGCACGGCCATCATGGCGGTTACCGGGGTGGCGTCGAGCGAGATGCAGCAGCAGGCCTTCGCGGCGGGGATCGACGACTATCTGGTCAAGCCCCTGTCGCTTCACGACTTGAAACGAATAATGAATATTGCATGATTGTGTTTTGCGGGGCAGGGAGCTTTGGTGCGGGGTGAAAAGTGCGGGATCGTCATCCATAGAACCCATGTTTTTGGTGTTGGTGTTGGGGGTTGGGGGTTGGGGATACTTCCGGTTTGCTTTTTTGGTTTCCTGCGGGGATCTAGATGTATAAAATAGACGCATTGATGGCTTGCTTGCTTGTTTGCTGGCTTGGCTTGGCTTGGCTGATAGGAGTTGAGGTATCTTCATGCAGTCAACACATTACTTCGAACTTGTAGTCCTGATACGATACCGGTATGATACCCACTCGCACTGCATGGTTTGCATCGACATGTCATGTGACCCAGACCTGCAGATAACCGTGGAGGTCAGATGACTTCACCGCCGGTCCAATCACGGTTAGCGGCGGCGATCTCCGACGAGGAGCGAGGCTTCTTCCCTGCTGGCTTCTCTGTATACATACTTAGTCAACTGTCGTCCGTTCGTCCTACCTTCGTCTGCCTCCTTGCTTCTATATTTTCATTCTTCCCCTCTGTTCCTTATCTAACTATCTTTCTTTGTCTTACCTTATATTCGAAGACTCTGACCTTCGCCAGCGAAAATCACCTGTAACGAATTGACTGCCGCACCTGCGCCCCTCTTTAAGCGGGGAACCCAGCCCGTCAACACCATGACCACCCGCTACCGCGTTGAATATGCCCTCAAGTCCCACCGGCGGGACCAATTGATCGAGTGGATCAAAGGCCTTCTGGCAGTACCATTCGTCCTGCACTCGCAGCCCACCGCCGTCTACCAGGAGCACAGCGAGAACCTGATCGCGGTCGCCGCCGACACCCACCAACGGTATGCGGAGATCTTCCGGGACGTGGAGAAGCTGATCAGCGACCACATCACGCACCAGGCCCAACAGGCGCCCGGCAAGTCCAAGCTCAAGCTGCTGGTGCCGACGGTGGGCTCGTTCTTCACGCCGCTGCCCCTCGAGGACGCCTTCAACTACCAGGACCGGCAGCGGTTCATCAGCCGGCGGCGGTTCGTGGCGCCCTCGTTCAACGACGTGCGGCTGATCCTCAACTCGGCGCAGCTGTTCGGCCTGGCCCGCACCACCGGCGTCGACCTGGTCACCTTCGACGGCGACGTCACCCTCTACGACGACGGCGCCTGCCTGACCGATGACAACCCCGTCATTGCCCGCATCACCCGCCTCCTCCTGACCGGCCGCAAGGTCGGCATCGTCACCGCCGCCGGCTACACTGAGGCCGCCAAGTACTACGAGCGGCTGCGCGGCCTGCTGGACGCCATGCACGCCTCCCCCAGCCTGACCGACGCCCACCGCGCCGGCCTCGTCGTCATGGGCGGCGAGAGCAACTTCCTCTTCCGCTACGACCACCACTCCCCCCACCGCCTCGTCTACGTGCCCCGCTCCGAGTGGGTGCTCGAGGACATGCGCGCCTGGCAGGAAGCCGACATCACCGAGCTGCTCGACATCGCCGAGTCCTCGCTCCGCGCCTGCGCCGCCAACCTCAGCCTGCCCGTCGCCGTCCTCCGCAAGGACCGCGCCGTCGGCGTCTACCCGCTCGACCGCAGCAAGATCACCCGCGAGCAGCTCGAGGAGACCGTCCTCGTCGTGCAGAATACCGTCGAGCGCTCGCCCGTCGGCTCCCGCCTGCCGTTCTGTGCTTTCAACGGTAAACCCCCCTTGTTTCAGCTTCCCTGTCACACCCAGCCCTGAGTCATACGGGAAAGGCTTTCCGGGGGAGAACCCCGGACCCCCTTTCTTTCAGCTTCCCAGCAAAGCTCAATCAGAGTGAACATTGCACAGCCGGGGCGATAGTACTAACAGCTTGTCAGGCGGCAACGACGTGTTCGTGGACATCGGCGACAAGTCCTGGGGTGTGCGGGCGTGCCAGAAGTACTTCGGCGGCATCGAGCCCGCGCGCACGCTGCACGTGGGCGACCAGTTCCTGTCGGCGGGCGCCAATGATTTCAAGGTGAGTGGGGTTCGCGTCCTTGTTCGATCAGGCAGGCTGACAGAATGCTAGGCGAGGCTGGCGTCGACCACGGCGTGGATTGCGAGTCCGGCGGAGACGGTGCAGCTCCTGGATGAGCTGGAAGGGCTGTCGTAGGACCTGGCGATTGTGTTTGTTGCTGCTTGTCGGGCAATAGGACTGATGGCTCGTATTGCCCGCAGCAGAAGTCTAACTAATTCTTTGTTGTGATTTATCAGCGTTAGTTTGTCTGGGAGCGATGCTTTATAATCAAACGCCGGTTGCCGAGCGGGATTTCCAAGCCGGGCCTGCTTGTATCACTAATCTAGTTCCATGTACTCCGTACTCCGTATGTGCAAGCAAGTCAGTGCTGCCTAGTAGACCCTGGAGTGTCGGTCTGCGATCTGCAGCAAAGTGGGTCGACGCGAGCGCGTCAGCACGCAAAGCCGATGGTCTGTCTGGTTAGTCGTACACGCACATCGCACATCGCACCCACTCCAGCCAAGGTTACAGAGTATAAGGTGATGGAACGGGTAGACTATAAATCCACCGACATCCGACTCCACCTACAATTATTCACATCGCCAATCGACCAACCCACCCCCCCCAGACCCCCCTTCCTCCGCAAGACAAGGCAAAATGCCAACCGTCCTCATCCTCGGCGCCTCCATCGCCGGCCTACCCATCGCGCACGCCCTCCTCAAGAACAATGCCACTCAACCCAAGAAAACCAAAGTCATCCTTGTCAACCCCTCGCCCGACTTCTTCTGGATGATCGCCGCCCCGCGCATCCTCACCAAACCCGCCGCCTTCCGGCCGGAGCAGTACCTCATCCCCATCGCGCCGGGGTTCGCAGCCTATCCCGCCGGGGAATTCGAGTTCGTGGAGGGCGCCGCGACGGCGGTGGACTTTGCGGCCAAGAAGGTGGATGTTGCGCTTTCGGCCCCGACCACTACCTCAGCAAGTCCAACGGCAGGGACAAGGACATTGGGGTATGACTACCTCGTCCTCGCGACGGGGAGTACCACGCCTTCTTCGATCGCGACGCACACCGAGACTGCGGGGGGGGTGGCGCTGTATCCGTTCAAGCCCCCTCCTCCCCCTTCGACCACCCCCAACCCTACCCCAGCCTCCCTAGGGGAGTTGATCAGCAAAGCGCAAAGCAGCATCCGCAACGCGAAAAGGATCGTCATCGGCGGCGCCGGGCCGATCGGGCTCGAGACGGCCGGCGAACTCGCTGACCTCCCGCACCGACCGTCGGTTACTCTTATCTCCGCTGCTGAACGCGTGCTCCCGGGGTCAGCTGAGGGCGCGAGCAGGGCGGCGGAGACGCAACTCGCGGCGAAGGGGGTGTATGTTGTTACCGGGCGCAGGGTTCAGAGTTACTCTCCAAAGGAGGGAGTGGTGAGATTGGATAATGGCGAGACCGTTGAGACGGAGGTCTATATCCCGACGACCGGAGTACTCCCTAACAACTCTTATCTACCGCAGGAGGTGCTGGATGAGAAGGGGTGGGTGGTAGTCGGCGAGGAGTTGCGCGTCAAGGGGGTGGAGGGGGTCTGGGCGGCGGGGGACATTACCTCCCATCCTGCGAGGTTGGCGCAGCGGGCCGGGGAGCAGGCGGGCATTGTGGCGAATAATCTGGTGGTGGAGATCAATGGTGCTGGGAGGAGGAAACGCTTTGCGCCGGGCAGGGCGATGATGGTTGTGCCGATTGGGGCGGCGGGGGGCACGGGGGAGTTGTGGTTTGGGTGGGTGCCGTTTGCTTGGTTGGTGAGGTTGGTCAAGGGGGAGGGATTTTTTTCATTGCCAAGGCTAAAAGCCTTGTCTTTTCTTGATTGTCGTGTTCAAATAATAAGGGGGGGGTACGGGGGTCTCCCCCCGTAATCTCTATGGTCTTTTATTGATGGGGGTTAATGCTTAATATACTTGAGAAGGGGAGTCCGGGGGCCTCCCCCGGTATCTCATGTCTACATTTTTCTCTTAAGGGTTAATGTTTGATTTAACTGAGCAGGGGGGGTACGGGGGTATCCCCCCGTTACTTTCTTATATTTACTTATTTTTCCAATAAGTTAATGCTAATTTAATTAAGAAGGGGGTCCGGGGTCTCCCCCGGTTAGTATCCAGATATCTCTGTGTTAGGTGTTTTGGAGTATACAATGAGAGAAGGGGTCTATATTTCCATGTACATTTCCATGCATTCGATGTTTACTATGGATGTTTTTACTGGGAAGCCTTACGCGAAGTATACATTAGGGTGGAGATTACCAGGGAGCTGAAAGAAAGGGGGGTCCGGGGGTTCTCCCCCGGAACATATTCATGCTAGGTATACATTAGGGTTGAGGTTTACTGGGAAGTTGAAAGAAAAGGGGGGTCCGGGGGTTCTCCCCCGGGAAGCCTTACCCTAGGTATAGATGAGGAGTGGTTTGGGTGGGAAGGTGCAAAGGGGGTCCTTACTCTGGGTATACACCAGGGTCAGTCCTACGGGGAAGGTGCGAGGAGGAGGGTAAACATCAACAAGTCCATTGATGAACGAATCATTATCCATATCGCATAACACCCATCACTGTATCGATCTTTTCATGCCTCATGCCACGCTCGTATCTAGCTCTAGCCCAGCCCGGCCTGGCCTCGTCCCGTGTCAGCCTTCTCACCAACCTAAGCCGCGTAAGAAGTCCAGGCAGCCGCGTTCTCCTTGCTAGACCGGCCGGACAGGATGTTGACCGTGTCCTGCAGCTCCAGCCAGAACTCCGTCTTGGGCCGACGACGCGACCAGTCGGTCTCGGTCGCCTCCAGCCCGTTCGCGCCGCCCATGGCCGAGAACAGCACCTGCGAGCCCTTGATGCCAATCACCGAGGCGGACATCTCGTCCGCGGCAATCTCCTCCGGCGACTTGCCCGCGTAGCTCTCCAGGTGGATCATACACTTGGTGGCCATGCGCAGCGCGCGGATCCGGTCCATCGGCGACGGCTTGCCGCCCTGCTGGAAGTGGCCGGGCACCGCGGCACGCGACTCGAAGCGGCCCTTGGCCTCCTCCTTGAGGATGTCGGCGATCACCTGCGTGGTGTACGTGTTGGAGGCACACTCGTTGCGCAGAATGATCTTGCCGGCGCGGTTGGCGCCCTTGTCGCGGGTGAAGCTCTCGCGCAGGAAGTCGATGTCGCGCGACAGCGTCTTGATGTCGATGCCCTCCTCGGGAATGTACACGGCCGCCGCGCCCACCGACAAACCAGCCGTCGTGGCAATGTAGCCCGACTTACCACCCTGGGTCTCGATGACGAACACACGACGCCGCGAGGACGAGGCCGACTGGCGGATGATGTCGCAGAAGTCGATCAGGGTGTTGAGACAGGTGTCGCTACCCAGCGAGTACTCCGTACCGGGCACGTTGTTGGAGATCGTGGCCGGCAGCACGGTCATGGGGATCTTGAAGGCGGGGAACTTCTCGCGCGCCTGGCGCAGCTGGCTGACAGCAGTGAAGGCCTCGAATCCACCGACGACGAACAGCGCATCGAACTTGAACTTCTCGAAGCACTTGGCGGTCGTCTCCAGGTCCTCACCGGGCAGGCTGCGGTTCGTTCCAATGTCGGATCCTCCCTCGTTGACCCAGCTGTCGGACTCGATCCACTTGATCTCGCGGACGGAGCTGACCGGGGTGTCGGCGTGGTGGCGGCAGAGACCGGGGAAGCCGTTGTGGATCGCAAGCGGAGTGTGGCCGCGGGTCAGACAGTAGGCGACGGCGGCGCGGGTGGCCTGGTTCATACCACCAGCGGGGGCACCGACGTGCACAATCGCGATGCGCATTCTCTGTATTCGATCAGCACACGTGCCGAAAGCCTCGCAGCAGTCTTCTTACCTTGTTCTCAGGGAGCAAGAGCTTCGGGTGGTCGGGGGTGGAGGTGTTCTTGTAAGAGAAGTGGTATTCCTTGAATTCCGAGTCGCGGAGAGCCATGGCCTTGTCGAACTCCTTGTTCTCGATGTGTGCGGTAACGGTCTTGGTGAGCTTCACGGCCTCCATCAGGGGCGTGCGCATGATCTTGTTCTCGCGGATGGTGATGACGGGCGACGGCGAGTCGGGCTTGGTATCGAGGACGGCGCGAACGGCCTCCACACCCTGCAGAGTCGACAGCCAGCGGTCATAAGCACAGGCCGCACCACCTCTCTGAGTGTGACCCAGAACCGTCACACGGGTATCCAGACCCAGACGCTCGGTCAGAATATCCTTGACCTTGGAGCTCGAGATCTTGTTCAGGTGTCGGTCCTGTGCACCCTCGGCCACGATGACAATGGTCCTCCGCTTTCCGCGCTCCTTTCTGTTCTGGAAGATGTTAGCGGCGCTCGGGAACATGTGTCAGGGTTTATGGTACCTTAGTGATGATGGAGCACATGTCATTCTCCCATCCATCCTTAGGAGGCATTTCAGGCACGAAGAGCCAGTCAGCACCGGTACTGATGGCAGCCATCAAGGCGAGCCAACCACAGTGACGTCCCATGACCTCAATGACGAAGCCTCTCTGGTGGGAGAAGGCAGTGTCGAACACGTCGTCAACCGCATCACAGATACGAGTCAGGGACGAGTAACAACCGATGGTGGCGTCCGTGCCGGACATGTCGTTGTCGATGGATCCAACCAGCCCGACAATGTTCAAGATCTTGTAAGGCTCGACTTGCTCCTTAGTCAACTCCTTCTTCTCGACCAACTCCTCCAACAAACCCGGCCACTCAGACCGGAAGAGATCAGCACCAGTCAAACTGCCGTCACCACCGCAGACCACCAGGGCATCAATGCCACGGAGGACCATGTTCTTGGCGGCCTTCAGACGACCGGGGCGCTCGCGGAAGGTCAAGCAGCGAGCAGAGCCGATCAGGGTACCACCCTGAGACAGCCAGCCGCGGACGTCTTCCCAGTAGACCTGACGGATCATGTCTCCGCCGTTGACCAGACCTTCATAACCTTCGAAGACGGCGTAGGCCTCGCAGTCGGAGTGGATGGCCATGCGGACGACAGCCCGCACGGCGCCATTCATACCAGGAGCATCACCACCGGAGGTCAAGACCGCGATGCGGCGTCTCTTGGGGGTTTGGACGGGATTTTGGGGGGCGGCCATCGTGTCGATGACGACGAGTTCAATGTGTTAGGGGTTGTAGCTCCAATCCACGCGGGGGATGAGCAATGTACTTTGATGAGGGGAGGATAGGCGATGGGATGATGAGTGAAAAGAGCTGGCAATGGCGGTTTGCGGAACGTTCCTCAGGTAAGATACCTTGTGTGACGGTGGGGGAGAAGTTCCGGTGAGAAAAAGCGGGTGTGGGCAACAGTACGTCACAGACTTGAGGACTGGAGAGGTCCGGTAGTGCCCCGCCGAATGAGTGAGTTTAACGGGGGACGAGATGAGCGGGTGGATGGGGGGACAAGGGTGCGAGGAACAACGAAAAGAACACGGAAAAGTCAGCTCAAGGAATTCTGGTCTTAATGAGATGCGGATGCAGCTGTCTTTAATGCTCGTGTCAGTTCTGGTGAGTCGAAGCTGCAGGCATCTTGCCCAGTGGCATGACGAAAGAGGGGAGCGAGGCCAAAGGCGGCCCTTTGCGGCAATTAATGTCACCGCTTTTGCACCCGCCAAAAGCGGATTAGTGCGGTACATTCCACGTGATTATTACTAGGGTAGGGCCGCTTTTAGCACGTGAAGTCATGTGATTTTATCTCAAACAGGATCCACGCGCATAATCTGTGTGGTCCGATTGGAGTAAGCTGCAGCACAGCTCGGATTTCCTGAGCGACTGACTTGCTACCTACATTGCCTGGGCTTCCCGAACCGGACAGTGAGGGGTCTTGCGGGCCGACCGTCGTTGCGCCCAGCCGGCAAGCTAGACATTAACATCATACCGCTCAGAACTGGTTTGCCAGTGGAGAATGACAACATAGAGATTGGTAGTCGAATTTTGATGATTCGATCGCGAGGTACACTGGAATTAGCGCTCATCTATACACATTCCAGTTCTACAAGCCTTTCGGGTTCAATGCTAATGTTCAGCTCGTAGACACAATATATATTTCAGCCATTGAACTACTACTAACCAGTCATACGCCCATGGTTCTCGACAAATGACTTGCCAAATGAGCAAGGGAGGATCTCACCCTATACTCGGAATCCAACATTAACCTAAATCGTAGAGAAAATGACATAAACAAGCGATTGATCGCCAGACCGCTGCTTCCCTCCTAGGATGGATGTTGCATTGTTTATACAGTACTGTGTACCTTTTCTACTGCTTTTGTCAGAGGCCTAGATGAATACGTCCAGACACATAATGAGTACTATACACAGTCCTGAGATTAGCTGCAAATGAACGGTTCTTCATTTGTACAACTAGCTAGTAAGGGCCTTCCTGCTTGAAGGTAGATACTGCCTGAATGGTAAGCCTCTGCATCAATGTCGGTACTTATTCCATCAATTCAAGGGTGTTGGAAAATTGTCTTCACCATCAGGATATATCCAGGGAGAAGCAGGAGAGCTAGCATCACTCATCACGCACCAAATCATGCACTGACTCCTAATGAAATGTGTTTCGCAAGTCAAACTCCTCTATCAAGAAATGAAGCCTTATCGGAACCGATAACCCGAGGAACACTAAGCCCAACCCGGACTAGCGGAAACAGCTGCCCCGTCACGTGCAAACTGCCATGCTCTATCGCCGGCTCCATCAATTGCACAAACTCCTCTCCTCGCCATTAGCTGCCACCTGACGGACAAACGACACCATGTCCGACTCCTTCCCACTTCCCCTGCGCCCGCTTCTCGAGAAGCGCGAACGGCCGGACACTCTCCCCCAGGAAATCGCCCAGATCAACGCCCAGTACGGATCCTTCCGCGATGTCACCGAAGAGAGCCTGCGGGCCAAAATCGCAGAGGAGAAGAACAAGGACCCGTGGGCGGAGGAGGACGAAGCCGAGAAGCCCACCGCCGAGGTCGACACCACGGAGCGAATGGACCAGCTGTACAAGCGCCGCGCCGAGATCACACAATTCGCCATGTAGGTGATGGGGAAACCCCCGACCGACCAATAGAACACGGTGCTGATGGCAGGTGTTAGGCAGGCGCACATGGAAGCCCTGTTTGCCCTCGACTTCGTCTCGCTGCTCCTCTCGAAACACACCCCCCGACAAGCGGAGCTCTCCATGTCCGCCTACCTGAAACAGGTTGCGCCGCTGGGTTCGCTGAACGCCGAGATCGTGAGCCCCCCGCCCAAGTCGGAGGCCGCGCTGCAGGACATCAAGACGGTGTCGCGGGGCTGGAGAATCCAGAACTTCAATGCGGCCGCCAGCAAGCTGCTCCGGTCTGCGACCCGGCTGGAGACTGAGGTTGCGTCGGAAACAAAATACTGGGAGGAAGTGCTGGCGGTGAAGAACAAGGGGTGGAAGGTCTGCCGTCTGCCCCGGGATAGGCAGGCTCTAGGGGTGCAGTACGGGTTCCTTGAAGGTATGCATTCCCCTAAAAATGCAGGCCTTTAGCCATGCTGATCTTGGATAGCTACGCCGATTTTCCGCGACCGAGGCCTGGCGGCTTTGCGGCGAGCCGACGACGGAAGCCTACTGTTGGACAAGGGATTGATTCCCCAGAAAGTCCGGACGGTCCGCGTGCGGGTTAAGACGCAGGGACAATTTACTGGGTGTTCGAAGGTGTCTTGGTCTTTACCGGATGCAGACTCGATCGAGGGCCGGATTTTACAAGCGCGCGACACGGTCTACGAGGAAGAGCTGTTTCATGAGATGGTACGCGAGGCTCGCATCATGGGCAGTCAGGGCGTGACGACGCGTCAGAACCTCGTGCAGGTTCCCGTTTCGGAAGAGCAGGAGGTTCTGCTGGATCTGGTGGATGTCGACCAGGGCGAACCGGCAGATACAGAGGTGCTTTCGAACGAACACGACACCCTGGCGGATGCAGTAGCGCACTCGATCCGCATCCTACTGGCTTACGCCCACCGACAGAATCTACGACGCAGGACACAGCCGCCGCCCCCTCTGACTCCAAAACGACGGCATGTTCCCGAGTACCAGCTGCTGCGTCCGGTGATGGCATACCTTCAACACACCGCGCATGTGCGGTCTCTGGAGTCTTTTATGGGTGACATCGTTAGGGTGCTGAAGGCTGCCGGACTTCGTTGCGGCTTCACTTCCGCCCCCTTTTCGTCTGTGAGATTGCCCACAGTGCACGCTTCCGTGCCCAAAGTGGAGACTTTGGTCAAACAGTTCTTGATGCCATTCGAGTCTACGTTCACCGGCAACCTCCTCACCCCCGAAAGCTCCTTCTGCGTCAAAGTCCGGACCAACACCGTCTCCCCGCCATCAGGCACCTATTTTGAAATCACGGTGAACCTGCCGCATCACCCCGAGGTCAAGCCCCCCAGTCGCATTGGACTGCAAGCCGAAGCAGCAGCCGCCCTCGCCCATTTCATGCTGCTCGATATTGTGACCACCATCTCAAGCAAAGGGGCGAAATCGCCGGGAGGCAACGATGCGGGCAAGGGCGTGCTGAGCTGGGAAGCGGCGTACGCGCATCATGGCGAGCTCCGGGCTCTCTCCAGCTTGGGAAACAATAAGAAGATGAAAGTCAGTCTGTCGCGGGAAGAGTTGACTGTCGAAACCTACCCATTGCGCGGGGTGGATGTATCTGGCCGAGCAGAGAAGGGCAAGTCCGCAAATTCGCGCGCTCAGAGTTGGAGGGCTGATTCTAGTGAATCACGACCAAGTCTGATGGAGTTTGTGGAGGAGGTGTCGCAAGATCGGCCTTGACTGCCAGAGACTCGAGACTCGGTGGGTTCACCTGCGGCAAGAGCAGTGAAGACTCCACGCAGTCAAACCGTACTGCTACCACCGTGCCGGTGCATCGAACCATAGTAAACCTCCCATGATACCCATGATATAATGCCATGATTCTTTCTGACCCAGGTTTTCACGACGTAAGCACTATCTGTAGGAAGACGATTGAAGGAGACATTTGAGTTGAAGGCGGTCACTCCTTGCGGCGCGACCAATGAACTCGTTCCAGTGGCTCGGGCAAGCGGGACGGGTGAATGGAAGGGTTCATGTGGATGTGAGTTGGACAGGGCTATGCGTGGGTTATGATGCAGCAGTGCAGCGATAGATGATGTTATATACTTCAAGTTGAGTGAGTAGGCAGCTGATGCAGCTGATTCTGACGGATTCAGAAGAGTGACCCCCACCCGGGCCTTGATTCCGTCCCCAGTTTCTCCCCGCATTTCGACGGGACCACCGCTGCGACATTTGGAGTTTGGGGACAGCCTCGAAGGCGAGATGCAAACATTCAAGGACAAATGATGCTCATGTACGGTGCTCATGTACATTGAAAAACGGCACAGGAATAGAGGAATAGATCTTGGGCTCATATCCTCCTTGTGTCGTCGTCATGATCTTCCAGGGACGGACAGTACAGTAGGAACTAGAGCTCCCATGAACCGAGGCTGATGGCCGGTCTGGGGCATTACATAAGCCAGCGGATCGTGGTACCGTAACGCCGTAATTTACCTTTCTATACACACTTGGCCGCTTGTTGAGCACCCAAAGTGTCCCACAAACCGGTAAGATACAGGCGGTGACCCGCCCTCGGTCGGGTGAGCTGCTGTCGCTGTGCTGCCGAGGCTTTTCCCCGACTTGACCGGCCTGATCGTCTCATGTGGTCTTCCTCTTCTTCCACCAACTTGCTCTCTGCTCTCTGCTCTCTTTTCTTCTTATTCCTCCCCTCCGACTCTCGCTGCTCTACTTTCTACCCTGCGACTACCAAATCACCCCTCTTCTACCACCCCCTCTTTCCAGTCACAACCGTGAGGGATGTTTACGGCTGCGAGCAGAAGCCGCCTCCCCACTCTCCTACGGCCCCGTCTTCCCCCCACAAATTTACTTCTCGCCCGATCAGCTTTGGTAAGTTGTCTCTCTTCATTACTGCGATAACGACTAACAATCATCGGCAAAAGTCCCCAGTCATGGCTCCCCGGCGCAAGGCCTCATCTGTCCCTGAGGGTAAGCGAAAGTCTGCCGATCCAGCAACTAGACGGCTAACGCGCATTCCGACCCAGGCTACACAGAGGATCTCTCGAAAGGGAAGATGCTCCGCTTCGAAGACTCACTCCCCCGATTGCCCGTCCCTTCGCTAGAGGAAACCGGCCGGCGGTACTTGAAGTCCGTCCACCCCCTGGTGTCCGAGGCGGAGTACGAGCGCACCAAGAAGGCGGTGGAGGCGTTCGTGCGTCCCGGTGGTGAGGGCGAGCCCCTGCAGGAAAGGCTGCTCGCCCGCGCCGCTGACCCCAAGACCAAGAACTGGCTTCTCGAATGGTGGAACCACGCGGCGTACCTCGCCTACCGCGACCCGGTCATCCCCTACGTCTCCTACTTCTACTCGTACCGTGACGATCGCGCCCGGCGGGACCCCGCTAAGCGGGCCGCCTCGGTCACCACCGCCGCGCTCGAGTTCAAGCGCCAGGTGGACTCGGGCGAGCTGGAGCCGGAGTACATGCGCGGCCAGCCCATGGCGATGAGCTCGTACGAGTACATGTTCAACTGCTGCCGGATTCCGGGCGATGGGGTGGACTACCCCCAGAAGTTCCCCGCCCAGGACCACGAGCACATCGTGGTGGTGCGCAAGAACCAGTTCTTCAAGGTCCCCTTGGCCGTCAACGGCCGGCCGCTGAACAACTCCGAGTTCCAGCGCCAGTTCGAGCGGATCTACCAGATCGCCCAGCGGTCGCCCCCGGTTGGTGTGCTGACGGTCGCCAACCGAGACTCGTGGGCTGACGCCCGGAAGAAGCTGCTGGCAGCGCATCCGGCGAACGAGCAGGCGCTGCGGGACATCGAGTCGGCCGGGTTCGTGGTGTGCTTGGACGATGCGTCGCCCGTGACTCTGGAGGAGCGCGCTCACCAATACTGGCACGGCGACGGCGCCAACCGCTGGTTCGACAAGCCGCTGCAATTCATCGTCAACGACAACGGCACGGCTGGGTTCATGGGTGAGCACAGTATGATGGACGGCAGTCCCACCCATCGTCTCAACGACCACCTCAACGGCCTGATCTTCGGCAACAAGATCGACCTCTCGGAGCAGGCGGTGCGGTCGGACCTGCCCGACCCGCGGCCGATCAACTTCCACCTCAACGGCGAGGTGGAGGAGGCGATCGAGGCGGCCACCAAAGAGCACCGGCAGCAGATCTCGAACCACGAGCTGAAGGTGCAAGCGTACCAGGGCTACGGCAAGGGCCTGATCAAGAAGTTCAAGTGCAGTCCGGATGCGTACGTGCAGATGATCATCCAGCTGGCCTACTACAAGATGTACGGCAAGAACCGCCCGACCTACGAGTCGGCGTCGACCCGCAAGTTCCAGGAGGGCCGCACGGAGACGATCCGCACGGTCTCGGACGAGAGCGTGGCCTTCTGCAAGGCCATCAGCGACCCGGCCGTTGCCCGGGAGGAGGTGGTGCGGTTGTTCCGCGCGGCGCTGGCCGCCCACTCCAAGTACACGGCCGAGGCCAGCGACGGCCACGGCGTGGACCGTCATCTGTTTGGACTGAAGAAGCTGGTGCGCGAGGGGGAGAAGTTGCCCGCCCTGTACGAGGACCCGGCCTATGCATACAGCGGCTCGTGGTACTTGTCCACCAGCCAGCTGAGCTCGGAGTTCTTCAACGGCTACGGATGGAGTCAGGTGATTGATGATGGGTTTGGCATTGCCTACATGATCAACGAGAACAGGTGAGTTGTTTCTGTCACTGTGTGTGGCCAGGCCATTACTAACGTGTGTAGTCTGAACTTCAACATCGTGTGCAAGCGCCTGGGGGCGGAGCGGATGAGCTACTACCTGAACGAGGCGGCTTCCGACTTGAGGGACGTGTTGATGCCTGATCTGGCTGCTCAGAGCGAGAAGGCGAAGTTGTAGTATACCATATATAGAGTGGGATGGGATTTGGAGATATACCTTGTAGATCAGAAGATCGTACTGAATTGAGTTGTTTACCTAAGCACGATATGACTGCTGTAATCTGGACTAATTATCCTACTGTAGTAATTCGATACATGTACACCACTAAGGCTTTCCGGGGGAGGACCCCCAGACCCCCCTTTTCTTTCAGCTCCCAGTAACATCCAACCCTAAAGCATACAATGAAGGCTTCCCGGGGGAGAACCCCCGGACCCCCCTTTCTTTCAGCAAACCACGAACCCGTACTAACGAGGGGGGTGCCGCCGTGACGAGTACATTGCAGTGTACGACAGAAAGCTTGGCTATCACGCCGAGCAGGGATGCGACACGTCATACCGGCGCATTTTCCGGCTGAAGGGATGCAGCTGTGACTATCTGGGACGCAGCAGTGTTTCTATCTGGGAGCCACATCATGGCTGCAGAAGTAGTGATGTGGTTACACTCAGTGGAGATCAACCATAGCTGACGGAATGATTAGCCCCGCCGATCTTACTTGTGGTGGAGTGCGGGGTGAGGGAGCTGAGCTGGACTGAGCTTGCAGTTAAATATGGGTTACCCCTCATTCCATTAATACTACCTACTCTCTATTCCAACCACCTCTGCTTCTGTATACTCACCTTCCACAGGACTGTCTTCTATCCATACAAAATATCACCATGGCTCCGAAGTATGAACTCCCCTTCAAGGTTCGTACTGCCCAAGCATCTCACTAGTATCTACCACGACTAAGATGGGCAGCTCGATGACCCGTCGATCCTCCACTTTGACTCTTTCGTGCACAATGAGTGGACGCCTGCAAGCAGTGGGGAGAGGTTCGAGGTTATAGGTGTGGCTCTCTTCTTTGTCCTCCTTGAATGCACACTTCCCTCTTTTTTTGATGAACGATTCAACCTATATTATAATGTTGTTCTTATACTGGAGAGGAGATCTATGAGGGAGACCCACCGTACCCCCCGTCTCCTATAGAGCCTGTTCAGTCTACACAGAAAACATTTAACAATCACGGGGGAGACCCCCGTACCCCCCCTTCTTATCTACAGTGCAGACATATGACATATAACAGGTACGGGGGGCTTTCCCCCCGTACCCCCCTTCTTCCCCTACTAACACCTCCCAAAGATCCCGCAACCACAACCCCCTGGACCAGCATCCCCACCAACACCGCGTCCGACATCCCCAAATACACGAAGTCCGCCTCCACAGCCTTCAGCACCTTCCGCACGACAACCGCGCGACACCGGGCCCAACTCCTCCAGAACTGGGACACGCAGATCCGCACCCACCGCACGGACCTGGCACGGATCCTCGTCCACGAGACCGGCAAGCCGCTCGCCGAGGCCCTGGGCGAGATCGACTACGCGCTGACCTTCACCTGGTGGTTCGTGGGCGAGCCCGAGCGGATCTCCGGGAGCATCACCCCGGCCGCGCTCCCCGGGCGCCGGATCCTGACGCTCAAGCAGCCGATCGGGGTCGTCGCCGCCCTGGTGCCCTGGAACTTCCCGGTGGCGATGGTCGTCCGCAAAGCGGCGGCGGCGTTCGCGGCCGGGTGCACGATGATCGTCAAACCGTCCCCGGAGACGCCGGTCAGCGCGCTCGTGCTCGCGGAGCTGGCCCGGCGGGCGGGGTTTGCCCCGGGCGTGTTGAATATTGTCACCACCGACCTGGAGAATACCCCCGCCGTCAGCGAGGCGCTGTGTCGCGATCCGGCCGTGCGGAAGGTCACGTTCACCGGGTCGACGCGCGTCGGGAAGCTGGTGGCGCGGTACTGTGCCGACGGGCTGAAGAAGATGACCCTCGAGCTGGGCGGCAATTGTCCGTTCTTGGTCTTTGATGATGCCGACTTGAACCAGGCGCTGGAGATGCTGATGGCGCTGAAGTGGCGGCATGCCGGCCAGGCGTGTATCACTGCAAACCGCGTGTATGTGCAGGCGGGGGTGTATGACAAGTTCGTGGGGATGTTGAAGGAGAGGACCGAGAAACAGATTAGGGTGGGGAATGGGTGGGAGGAGGGCGTGACGATGGGGGCGCTGACCACGCCCCAGGGGGTCGAGAAGGCGCTGCAGCAGGTGCAGGATGCCACGGCCAAGGGGGCGACGGTCGTGCTCGGCGGGGATAAAGTCCAGGGGAAAGGGTATTTCTTCCAGCCCACCATCCTCAAGGATATGACGGCCGACATGCGCGTGTCCAGCGAGGAGTCCTTTGCCCCCATCGCCGCGCTGTATCGCTTCGAGACCGAGGACGAGGCCGTCCGGCTGGCGAATGATACCGCCATGGGGCTGGCGAGCTACGCCTTCACCAAGGATGCCGATCGCCTGTGGCGGTTGTTTGAGAATCTCGAGGCCGGCATGATTGGGTTGAATACCGGGTCGTCGTCGGCGGCGGAGGCGCCGTTTGGCGGGGTCAAGGAGTCCGGGTATGGCAAGGAGAGTGGGAAGGAGGTTGCTGTCAATGAGTATTTGGTTACCAAGACGGGGACGTTGACGGTTGCTGGGCATTATTAGGTTTTGTTAGGGGGTGGAGTTTGGTTCTGGTGATGGATATGGTTGTGAATAATGAATGATGTTCGAGTATGCCCACATAGTTCGTATGCGTGTCGGACTGTTATGGTTGCTAAGGGTAGGGCTTGCAGGGCTTTTGGTATTGGATTTCTGCAGGGAAACTGTGCGACTGCTTGACTCATTGAAATGTGCTCAAGACTCTAAGTACGGACGTACAGTACAGTACCCCATGGACGAACCTCGAATTCACTATCGTCGATTCCATTCTCTACGTAACCGGACACCCCTCGGCCGCAATCGACAGTACATTACTCGATAGCTTCATCTCATACATCATCCTCGCGAGAACCCTATGATATATCCCAGACCCGTGACCTCAAGATTGCTCTCAACGGGGAGACAAGAGTTGTAGACATGGATGGCGAACTTCCTTCCCACTTATCTATGTGTACGTCAGTCGTTGTCCCATTCAGAAGCTAGCTACATTTCATCTCCCTCACCGGAGCACATCCTCCTGCACGAATCACTGAGATGCGATAAGGTGAAGGCAAAAGACGGAGGCGAATGTGCTGTATAATCCACTGTTGTTCCTGCTTCTATTGGCGATTGCTCAAGCTAACACAGAGGCCATCTCCTTCGAGTGCCGCTACTGGTTGAATGTGTTGATCTTTACTAGAGACGAGTCACACACAAGACCAACACAAAAGACATTCAAATTATAGATATCAGCTAACATTACAGGTATCAGGCTCGTCATCACAGATACAGACTAAAAAGCAGCAAAGTATAAGATCACAATCTCAACCACGGCTCGCGCTCAACCTTTATTTCTTCTTGCGGCCAGTCAGGCCCAGGGCATCGGTCAGCGAGGTCAACCCCAGGTTGCTGAGCAACTTGTCCAGGCCCAAGCCACCGAGCAGGCCCTTCACCAGAGGTCCGAGTCCCAGACCCTCGAGCAGGCGACCCACCAGACCAAGCACACCGCTCAGCAGCAGGCCGACGGCAGCGATGATCTGGAAGAGAGGCTCACTGAGCAGACCCCAGAGAGGGTTGAGCTCCTTCTTGGCGTGAGGCATACCGGCAATACGCTTCTTGCCGTTGTCAATGGTGCGCAGCACTGTGTCGGTGAGCTCCTTGAGCTGGTCGGCCAGCGCGTATTCCTCCGGAGAGGCCTCGTGCGAGGCGGCGCGAGCCTTAGCAGTGGCAGCGATACGTCCATCAGGGTCGAGGGCCCGGATCGCGCCGTTGCATTCCTGAAGGATCTGGCCACCCTCTTCCAGAAGAGGCTTCACGTCCTTGACCAGCTGCTCCTCGTCCAGCTCCTCCTTCGGAGTGCGGTCGGCCTTGTCAACGTGCTGGGAGATGTTAGCAATCAGTCCTATACCATCATCGCCTGGCGCGAGATTCTTACCTCGGAGATCATCTTGCAGATAGGACGAAGGCGGTCCAGGGTGGATCCAACAATCGCGCTCATCTTCTTGGCCAACTGACGGTCCTCCTCCTCTTTCTTCTTCGCCTCCAATTCCTCAGGGGAGGGACCGGGCTCCTCTTCCTGCACCTCCTCCTCAGGCTCCTCAGGCTCGGGCTCGGGCTCGGGGATGTTCTCAATCAAGGTACATTCGCCAATCTTGTTGCCATCGTTGTCCACAACGTAGCCGTTGTCGTCGATCTCCTTCCCGATCAACGAAGGAAGGTCACCAGAGGTCAGCTTGCCGATGAGGTTGCCATCAGCATCGCGCACCTCTCCCTCCTTGTTGACCTTGCGGCCGGCCATGGGGTTGACGTTGCGCTTCTTCTCCTCGGGCTCCCAGCGCTCCGCCTTGCCAATGGGGTTGCCGTTCTTGTCGAGAATGTCGCCATCCTCATCGACCTTACGGCCCTGCAGGCGCTTCGCGTCACCCTCAATCACACGACCAATGATACGGTCGGTGCCATCGGTGACCACGCCGTCTTTTCCGACGACCGCATTGTCAAAGCCGAAGAAGGGGCCCTCGGGCTTCTGCTCATCGGCTCCAGGGACGAGTTCAGCCTGGCCAATGACCTTGCCATCGTCACCCCAGATCTGACCCTTCTTGTCGACCTTGCGTCCAGCCAGTCCCTTGCCGCCAGAGACGACACGACCGAAGACCCGGCCCTGCCCGTCAACGACGTTGCCAGCCTTGTTGACGACCTTACCCTCCAGGATGGAAAGATCCACCTCCTCGGGCTTTTCTTCCTCGGGCACCTCGTAGGGCTCAGCGTGACCCTTGACGCTGCCGAACTTGTCGATAATGTCTCCATCCTCGTCAACAGCCCGGCCGCGCAGGTTCTTCACATCACCTTCGGTCACCTTACCGACAATGTTGCCCTCTTCGTCCTCAACGAATCCTTCCTTGTTGACCACAAGGCCCTCCAGACCGGCAAATGGTCCCTCGGGCTTCTTTTCGCGCTCGTTCTCCGGGATCAACTCGACCCGTCCAATGGGCTTAGGGCCGTCATAGATCTGGCCATCGTGGATCTCCTTGCCGGCCAGCTCCTTGGGGTTACCTTCAACGACCCGACCGATCGGGACGCCCTTAGGGCCGATCACAAAGCCGAGCTTGTTGGGGGTGAGACCCTCCAGGCTGGAGAGGTCAATGGTCTCCGGCTCGGGCTCGGGCTCGGGCTCCTCGTCGGGAGTCTCGTAGTACTCCGCCTTGGCGATCACGTTGCCGTGCTTGTCGGTCACATCACCGTCCTCGTCAACGGGCCGGCCCAGGACCTTCTTGGCGTCGCCGTCGACGATCTTGCCGACACGCTTGCCGTTCTGGTCCTCGACCCAGCCGTCCTCGACGACGTGCAGGCCCTCCAAGCCGCCGAAAGGTGGCTCATCGGGGTACTCCTCCGGAGCGAGGGTCTGGGCTCGACCGATGACGTTGCCGCGGTTGTCCCAGAACTGGCCCTTGTCGTCAAGCTGAGCGCCGAGAGAAGCGAGCTTCTTCGCATCACCCTCGATCAACTCACCCACGGGCTTGCCGGTGGCCGGGTTGATGATCTTGCCCAGCTTGTTGCAGCGCAGGCCCTCCAGGGAGGAGAGAGGGGGGAGCTCCTTCTCAGCTTCTGTGCCTTCTTCGGCTGCCTCCTCAGTTGCCTCCTCGGGGGCCTCCTCGGGGGCCTCTGAGGTGACCTCTTCCTGAGCGGTCTCATACTTCTCCTCGGCGGTATCTCCAGGTGCACTCTCAGGAACACCTTCCGTGGCCGCCTCAGCAGCCTCCTCAGGGACCTCCTTGGCCTCACCTTCAGCCTCGGTGCCGGCAACCTCAGAGCCAGGGGCATCGGACTTGTCACCGACAGTCTCCTTGGCCTCGTCGGCTTCAGCGCCAGCAGCTTCGGTGCCTGGAGCCTGCGAGCCAGGGGCTTCGGACTTCTCGGCGACAGTCTCCTTGGCTTCGTCGGCCTCCGTACCGGGCGCTTCGGATTTTTCAGCGACAGTCTCCTTAGCCTCGTCAGCTTCGGAAGCCTCAGGCTTCTCGCCGACGGCATCCTCAGGGGTGAGCTCCTCAGCCGAAACGTTATCAGCAGTCGACTTGGGGCCAACGGTGCTCTGATCATCCTCGGGCTGAGCTCCGGAAGCGGCCTTGCTCTTGTCGGCAGCGCTACCGGCGGCAGAGCCGGTCGCCTTGGAGGCAGCCGTACCAGCGACGCTGCCCCTCTGCTCGGCCTCCTCGCCCGACTCACGGGAAGCAGCCTTGCTAGAGCCGGCGGCACTTCCCGCGGCCTCCTGAGGAGCAACATCCACGCGACCAAGAACGTCACCCTCGTCGCCGAGGATCTCGCCCTGGTCGTTGGGCACCTTGCCCACCAGCTCCTCGGGCTCGCCCTCGACGAGCTTCCCGACAGTCTGGCCGGCATCATCCTTGATATCGCCCGACTCCGAGACAGCCTTACCCGCCAGATCAGCGACATTGCTCACCGCAGCGGTAGCGGTATCGGCCGCCTGATCGACGGTATCGGCAGCTTGATCGACAATCCCATTGGTCTGCTCATGCTGGCCCTCCTCCTCCTCCTCTTCTTCTTCCTGGCCCTCATCCTGCCCATCAACCTGGCTAGCGTCCACGCCATCCTGCTGATTCTGGAACGCCTCCGCCAGCACATCGACCACCCCGATCAGATCGCCATCCTCGTCGAGGATCTCCCCGTTGTCGCCGACGGTATACCCGACCAGATCCTCGGGCTTGCCCTCGACCAGCCGACCAATCGCGTTCCCGTCCTGGTCGTGGATGAGCCCGTCCTCGCCGACCTCCAGGCCCTTGAGGATGGACAGGTCGAGATGCTCGGGGTGCGACTCGGTCGGTCCGCCGTTCAGACTTGGGGTCGGTTGCTCCTGGCCATTCTCTTCTTCTTCGTCGTGCTGCTGCTGCTGCTCCTCCTGGCCTTCCTCCTGAGGCTGTTCTTCCTGGGGCTGCTCGGCCTCACTCTCAGTGCGGCCCGCGCGACTCTGGGCGCGGGAGCCCGACGCCGAGGCTGAGGCCTGGGAAGGAGCATCCTTGGGCGCCGGGACGGGTGAGTCGCGCTGCTCGGACTGGTGGCGCGCGGCGGAGGCCTTGCCCTTCGGGGTTGGGGTGGTGGGCACGCTAATATCGTCCTCGGTCTTCTCGGTGGTGCCGGATTGCTCGCGGCGGAGCTTGGGGGGCGTGCCCTTGCGCGAGTCGGGGCTGAGGTTCAGCTTGGAGACTTTGCTGATGAAGGGGGAGGACATGATGAGGAGTAGAGTGATGATCAATGAATAGTGAATGGTAGACGATGGATGGGTGGTGGAGGAGTTGTGTGTGATGAAGTTGTGGGATGGTACAGGTACAGTTGAGCGAAATAGGAAGGGTGCGTTGGATAGTGAGGTGGTGGTATAGGGCAGTGTTCTCGAACAGGCAACTGCGCGTCGATCGTAGCTGTTATACTAAAGTCGTGGTTGTAGTAATTGTGCTAAACCTCCAGTCCTGGATCAAACAAGCTAAGGCAGTCGTATCGTATCGTATCGTATCAAATCCTCGTACAATTTTGCGTCGCAATTAGGTGTAGGTAAGTAGGGAGTCGTTAACCGTAAACTAATGTACAAGTCGTGGATGTGGTGGTGGTGGTGTAGTGTAGATGTGAAAGAACAATTATGAATCTAGAATCCAACCCCAGCGAGTCCCGACATCCCTCCCCCTTTTATGTTGCATTCTGTGTATCGTGACGAGGAGATCGGTGATGATGTCGATAGGTGTAGTTCGCAGCTCTATCCACCTACGTCATGCGCTACGAGCGTTGTGCTGCCGGAGGGGGGCTACGCCAGTTTGACCTGTAAGCCCTACGCGTCACATCGGGGGGTGGGCTGCAGGGATAGACTTAGTGTTAGTGTCTGTGACATCGTCGCGGCCCTGCAGGGTGAGTGGGTGGTGGAGAGGGCACGGAGACAGGAACATACTGCATTACTCGGTACGGAGTACTGGAGGAAGGGCATTGGAGTGCAGTGAGTGGAGAGTGGAGGTGGAGAGAGGGTACTGTAGCTATAGGAGAGTGGGTGTAAATGCCGTACTTTTTACTTTTTCATCATCGCGGATCCACTTGCTCGGCCGAGGATACGAAATTGGCTCGGGGTTAAGGAGGGGGAGGAAGCATTGCGATGGGTTCGACGAGGTCGACACACAATCATCATTGCGTCAGGTTGTGCAGGGATGAGGGCCCTTGACTGTGAGATGTACATGTGTATATCGTGTTAGGGCAGCGGGACGGGATACTTCGACGTACGGGGGGCAGCGACATCAGCGTGCAGCGGGAGTGCATCAGCGGTAGTATAAAAGGATCGTGGCTTTCAAGAGAATCCTCATAATTGATTCTCACTTTGCTGCAGTCTACATTGCTATAAACTATTGTTGTATATGCATACCATCCTTTTTCGAAGAGGGACTCCACCCTGCAGTGATAGTCCCTGTCTCCCTCCCCTGTCAGTCAACTCAGTACCTGGCTGTCACTGTCATCGAACAAAGACATGGATTCCGGTGTGTTGCTGGGGCGGATGAGATCATGGGCGGCTCCACTTTTCACCTCTCTCGGAGAATTGATCAAGCCACCGTAGCCACCCAGAGTGCCCGTGCCCACGAGTTTAATTGGAGGTCCCGCCCGCCGGTTTTACAGGTCGATAGTGACGTATCGGGCAGGTGTCTGAATATTCAGCTTGATGACGGACAGTGGCGTGGATACGTATGCATTGGACAGAATGGGCTGCTACTGACCAACTTCCTACAGCTGTGTAGTACATACTCAAGTAGTGCATAGTCAACCCTTTGCATCTCTTTAACTGTGGACTCAATATACTCCTCCTAGTATCTTCTGAACTAATCGCATTCTCAACAGAAACATGAATCATACCCATCGATTCTGCATTGTCCTAGAGTCCGTTAAATGTCAACTTGACACTGGGGCATGCCAAGCGGTGGAATTCCGGATCGTGGCGTGACGTAATGGATGAGGATCGCGTGGCGTTGGCCCAGCCCGACGTGCGGATTGGCTAGAGTGAGTGGTGGGCGGTCTAGACTACCGTTAATTTATTCTTAGTGGGATCGGCAGCTTTTCGATGGTCTCTCCCACATGGTATATGGTATTGGCCATCCCCAATGTTGTACTTGAAGTCAAAAAGATAGTAGGTGTTGGGGTCATATACCAGCCCTACCTGATCCTGCCAACTTTTTATACATAGTACGGTTCAATACAGTTATTCACAAGTAATCTGAAAAGTCATGCATTAGCAATGCACATAAAATGTTCCTTACATAACTGCCACTGCAATAAACCACCAACTGTATAAAGAAATATATCCCAAGACTATATACCAAGTATAAACACCACACCTACCAATTTAAACCCAGCCACAAATATCAGTACAGGGAAGTGAACAATCTCCCATCCAGCGCCAGATTCCAACCCACACTGTCACGCCATATACCAGCCCTACCCCATCATCCAACCCATCCAACCCGATAACCTTCTCCCTTCACAAGCAACTCACCCCTTCCCCGGACCTTGTTCCCCCTCCTTTCCCCCAGCACCAGTAGTCCGGACACTATCCCCAACACCCACCTTCTTCCGCCCCCTCACCTCCCGCAAAACCCGCTCATACCGCTCAAACCTCTTCCCCCACCCAGTCTCCCCGGGCTCCGTACGCACCCGAAACACATGCGCCTTCCGCGTCCACCCCATCCCCGAGCACCCCGGCTTGACCGCGTTGTGCGCCGCGCCGCCGGCCATCGGGTCCAGAAACCGGCTGACCTCCGTGTTGCCGGGGCTGACGTACAGCGGGTCGTCCTCGCGGTAGTCGTCCAAGGCGCACTCGGCGTCCGAGGCCAGCACCTCCAGCGCCGGGTCGGTGATGGTCGGGTCGAAGGACCATGGGTGGTGGGCGGCCGCGTCGTCGGTGCCGCTCTTCGAGGTCTCGTAGGACTCCGGCCGCAGGAGGTGGCGGTCCAGGTCGGATTCCGGGTGGCGGTTGCGGTGGTGGCTCGAGAGGTAGGAGGAGGATGGGGTGGGGGCCGGGTTGGCGCTGGTGGTGTTGGTGTGGGGGGCTCGCTTTGAAGGTGTTTTGTAGAGGAGAGGGAGGTGGGTTTGGGGTTGAAGTCCTAACCCCCTGGGGCGGAGGAGAGGGCGGGAGGCTTTGGTGGTCAAGCGCCACATTGTAGGGTACAATCGATTTCGATAATACTGATGGATTGGCTGTGTGGTTTGAGATGGTCTGATGTATAGTCGATGTTGGGCAACGAGGTCAGAAAGTCACGGTCTGTCACACTGGGCTCTTTATGGGAATGGATGAGGTTGACTTTGACGCTTCACATACTGACGTCAAGATGCTCGAGTACGGTCCGAACCATGGGTGCCGTGCGAACTTGGGCCTGTCAGAACACCACCGCCGGACTCGCTACCAATAATGACCGCAATGTCCTGTGTCTTCATTCATGGGTGACCTTGTCCGCCGATCTGGGGTTGGTTAGACTTTGTGAAACAGGATGCAGCCTACATCCTGTACGGCAACCGCTCACAAGATACAACATGCCCTAAGTAGAGAAGTCTCACCATCCGACATCACCACAAAGCTCAACTCATCTCCATTCATAAACTTAATTATCTTAATCTCATTTAGAACAGCACTCTCATCCATATTAACACACATCCCCCAAGAAATCCACCTAAGTCTTGACCGCATATCTCCTCCGCAACATCTCATCCACATACTCCAAATAATACGTCCCCGGCAGCAAATCCCCCACATCCCCGCGCGGCACATACTCCCTGCGCTGAAACGACCCCTCCCTCAACCGACACATCTCATCCCACAGCTCCGGCGCAGCCGGCACCCGGGCCGCCAACCGCCGGTGCAGATCCAGCCTCTCCGCCATGACAGTCGTATCCCCGCGCACCGCCAGCGTGAACAGGGTACTCGCCAGCCCGCTCCCATAACTGAACATGCCGATCCTCTTCCCCTGGAGCCGGTCACTCGGCACGGAGGCCAACAAGCCCACGAGCCCGGAGTACAGACTAGCCGTGTACATATTCCCGCACTGGGTGGGGACCAGCAAACCGGGCTGCACCCTTTGCTCAAAGCGGGACTGCGCCAGCGCCATCACCCGCTTCTCAAGACCCTTATCAGCAAGGGTGCACTCATCCTTCAAACTCGCCGGCCTCAGCTCCTCCGGGACGTTCCCGGAGCGCAGCCAATCATTCCACAGCAGCCGCGCATACCCCTTGGCCACGAGCTTGCAGTTCGGCGCATGGAAGAGGAAATAATCGAAGACGTCAATATCAACCCCAACCCCAGCCCCCATCCCCGGGACAGCACCTTCCTTCCCCCGCAGCTCACCGGCCTTGACCTTCCCAACCCAAGACCGATAACACCCATCCAGCGCCTCAAGATAACACCTCCCGGACCCCACCCCATCCACCACGGCCGCCTCCCGTCCAAAATCCGCCTTGAAGAAATCCCACGCGTGCCGCATATACGACGCCCGCGGCACCCCCGCCTCCACCACAACCGGCGCATCCCTCCCCACCAGCATGGCCACACACCCCGCGCCGCCCGTCGGCCGCGCCGCCGCATCCTCCCGCGCATACGCGGCGATATCGCCGCACACGACGACGGCGTCGCGGCCGTCCCACGCGGAGGACTCGATCCACGCGACGGCGGCCAGCAACGCCGCCGTGCCGCCGTAGCAGGCGTTGTAGGTGTCCACGCCCTCGATGTCGGGGTTTTCCGGCCCGAAGAGCTGCATGAGCACGGTTTTGGTGGATTTGGCGCGGTCGAGCAGGGATTCGGTGCCTACCCCCAAGTAACCGATGGAGCTGCGGGGGATGGTGTTTTTGTCGAGGAGGGCGGAGAGGGTGGTTAGGGCTAGGGTGTTGATGTCTGTTTCCGGGTTAGCTGGCTGGTAGCTGGTGGGAAAGGGGGAAAGGGGGAATAGGGATGGGATGGGGTGTACCCTCGCGATCATCACAGAAGCTCATGTTCGTTTGACCCAGGCCGATCGTGTGTTTGCCTTCGCTGACGTGCATGTATTTCTCTAGTTCGCGTTGGGGGACGTACTTCCTCCGAGAACGATCTGTTAGAATTACATTCGACGAACCCTGGGAGAGAGGGGGTGGGGCAGGCATACGCGGTTGGGAAAGTAGATCTCGATGGCTTTGATGCCGACGTTCTGGGGGCGGGCCATGTTGATATCGGGATGGACAGGCGGTCAATGACAATGAGAATTGAGGTTCAGAAGAAGAAGAAGAAGGAAATGTACTTTGTTGGAAGGTTGAGCTTCTGGTTTCATGTATAAGCTGTCGCATGCCGGAGTATTTATGGTCTGCTCGACACAGCCCCAGGTGTCGGTGTCGGTGTCGGTGTTGGGACTAGGCGTCAGTGCTCGCGACTACGGTGTACATCAGAGCATACCGGCCACTACTCAGTTCGGACTACCGGGATTTCCTCTTCAGGTCGTCGATTATAGCTGAGACGTGTGCTAGACGGTTCTGCTAGGGTGTTCTGTGGTGAGCTAGAAGGTTAGAGTCGTGGTCCGTTATTGTGGTCGCGTGGTGAGTGGTGGATGGGGATCGAGTGGCATGGTTGGTATACAGCACCATCTGAGATTGGCGACCCGCTTTCCATTATGATTCCCTGCCCCCTGCAAACTTCTGGGAGGCGCAGGCTGTGACGATGAAGTTAGAGATTTGTTGAATCGGAATATCCGATATGTCCATATGACGGATGCTCGTTGTAGCCTTGACTGACTGCACCCACCCCCTACCCAACAATGCTGATCCGAGGACAATCCATTTCCAAGGTATCCCATCTCGTCTTACTTTCATGATCAGCCTCATTCAGGATCTACTGCATCTATCCGAAAAGAGGGTAAGCTTGAACCAGCCGTTGACTCCCAAGCAGGACATAGGATAGATTGTCGACTCGGCTTCCAAAACGCTCTTTCTGTGGCGTGGGTTGAGCCATGCTGACCATATGACCGAGATAGTTGAATTCATTTACTTCCTCAAACACAGTGCAACCTACAATCAAGATGCAGCGGACTAAAGCATCCGTCTAATCCACATAGCCATCCCTTGCCACGAATCTGAAAGTCAAGTCCATTTCAAAGACCAGTGACGTAAATACTATACGGTTGTTCACAGCCTGCTAGTATATGCCAGAGCGATATGATTCAAGTATGTAGCGTAGCTCCCACCTCTGCGTCGAGGATGGTATAATATACTTTATTGATATGCAAATTCGACATGCTACTCCAAAAGAAAACGCGGGTATAAAACCTTATACTCAACCAACGCAGCCCCCAACCCTACCCAATCTAACCCTAAAAAATGACTTAAAGCTTCGCCGTCGGCGCAATCGCCTTACGCCGCACCTGCTGGACGGAGAAATCCACCTCGTCGGCCGGAGTGGGGCCGGCGGTCGCGTCCTCGAACAGCCGCCGGCCCACGAGGTCGGACATGCGCATGACGCGCGAGGAGACCGTTGCGCCGTCGCGGCGGTTTTTTCTAGCCACAGGCATAAAAATTAGTATTGATTGATTTCCTGGGTAAAAGGATAAGGGTCCACAATCCCCGAAGACTTTCTGGGAAGATTTTTTGGGGGGGGGAGGGGGGGTTGGGCGGATAAACTCACCCCTCACGTCGCGACTGCGCGATCAGCTCGGTAAAATCCCACAGGCGGCCGCGCGGGAGGACCTGGCCGGTGGCGGGATCGCGTTCCGGGGTCCATTCCGGGGCGAGGCGCACGGAGGAGGCCTTGGATCCCTTGCTCTTGGCGATGTGGATGATGCCTTCCTCGGCGAAGCGTTGGTAGGAGTTCTTGAGGGTTTCTTTGTTGACGGCTTCGAAGTAGGAGAGGTCGCCTTGGTGATAGAGGGTTTTGCCGAGCTTTGTACGGGAAGTGAGTTTTGCATTCCTGGAGAGAAACGGAATGGAAAAAGAAAAAGGGAAAAGGGGGCTCACCAGCTGGGCGTTGTCTTGGGCTTTGCTCAGATCGATCCATACGTCTTTCGGGAAGTCGGAGGGCGGCGTGAGTCCCAGTAGCGAGACCGACCCTAACCACGACGCTTCGATGAAGGGCCAGATCAGGAAGCAGTAGAAGTCGTAGTTCTCGCGGCCGCATTGGCGCTCGGCTTCGCTGAGCTCGACGGTCAGCGGCTTGCCCGACGAGGGGTCGCGGCTGACGATGATCACGTTGTCCTTCTCCAGGCCCCGGAGGGTCTTGTCCAGGTTTGTGGTCAACCCTTCTGGCGGGAAGATGAATTCGCCGCGGAATAGCTGGGTTTGTTAGTGGATGGGCTATGCAAAGCGGGAAGAACGTACCTGCGACAGGAAAGAGACCTGGTTCATGAGCTCGGGGAAAGATATGCGCTGGTAGGACGGCCCGCCGCCTTGTTTGATGCGCGTGTACATGGCCGCCGAGACCAGGGCTTCAGTGATGAAGAGGTGGATCGTCATGTTGCGGTAAAAGGAGAGCTGGAAGCGGTCCACCGCGTAGTAGGTCGGCTCGACCAGTCCGGTCACCTTGCCCACAATCTGCGGCCCCAGCACCTCCAGTGCGCGATCGACAACCACTTCGGTGGGGAATCTGTAGAAGTGCGCCACGCGGCCGCCTTTGGCTTTGACCCGTTCACAGAGCCATTCGACGCGTCGCACGAGCTCGCCCTTGCCCACCCCGCGGCCACGCAGTGTGAGAAGCACTGTTCCGACCAGAGCGGTGGGCATCATGACCGACACATTGTTGATATCTGACAGCACCCGGTACCCTAACGACCTTAAGATGCGGCCTCTCTCGACATTGCTCAGCTTCTGGCTTCCAATCTCGGTGATTTGATCCGGGAGCCGGGTCAACTGCTGGGCGATGAACTCTTTCAGGCTCCATGGCTCGTGAAATCGGACGTCGACACGACCCAGCTTCAAGGACAAGACGGACGACGAGGAAAGAAAATCCGCCAGGTTCTCCTTTCGTTTCGGCTGACCCAACAGCTCGCTAATGTAGGACCTGGAGTCGCGATTAGCCAACAGCCACGGACCAAGACTTGGCGCCATACTCAGTCTCGATGACCTTGTCATATTGTGTGCTGACAGGACAGATAATCGTATCTTCCACCCGGCCCGACAAGACACTATCCAGGATAAAGCTCAGGATTCCAAACTTGGGCGATAGCAGCTTCCCCGTCCGCGACCGACCACCTTCAATAAAACACTCGAAATTGAACCCCTGCTGCAGTAGCGTGTCGATATACGCCTGCACGACAGTATTATAGAGCGGATCATTCCCAAAGCTCCGACGAATCCACATCGCCCCTGCGCCCACCATCCGTCAGCCGTCCGTACAGATAAAAAAAGCCGAGCAGCCGTAATCTTACCTGCATGCTGCAAGAATGGGCCCACCAGCGGGAAGTTGAGATTATCACCGGCGACCACCACCGGAAGCCCGATCCCCAGACGATAGCAGATCAACTGCAGCGACACATAGTCGACGTGGGATTTGTGGCACGGCAGGAAGACAATGGACCGTTTCTTCCGCGCCGCCTCCTCGGCCACCGACCTTAACCGAAGGACCTCCTCGCTAGACACATGGATCCCTACCCGACATCAGCACCCATATCAACCACCGTTTTGCCCAATACATACCCTGATGATACGCCCTCGTCAACAGCTGCGTAGCGACATAGTAGGCGCCGCGAATAAACCGCTTGCTCTCCATCTTGCAGATCATATTCTCCAGCATGGAGTCGACCACCTCCTTGAGGTGCGTCTCGATCTCAGTCCGCCGGTGGACCTTCTTCGCGTCGCGCGAAGGACCGGGGACCACGTCCAGCAGGCCTTCCTGCACTTCCACCGCCAGGCGCAGCTCGGCCAGCTCCTTCACTTTCCCCTGCAGCAGCGGGCTGGCGAGGATTCGGGACTTCATGCGCTCGGAGAAGCCTGGGTAGAAGATGGGCTGGCCGATGGCCTGGTCGTAGGCGCGCCAGCCGGTGCCGGACATGTAGAGGCTGACCTCGCGGAGGAAATCGAAGGGGTTCTCGCGGAAGCGCGCCATGTGGCGGACGAGGTTGCGCTCGGTGATCTGGTCATCTTGGGGCTCGGGCCCACCGGTGACGCCGCTGGGGTGGATGGTGAGCTTGTTGCCGGCGATCTCGAGGTCGGGGGCGGATTCACCGACTGGGGAGTTGGTGTCGGAGGGCATTGTGGTTGAGATTCGGGGGGGGATGTCGTGGTGGTGCTATACGCGGGAACGCCGAGGGAATTGTTTGTTGGTCGGACAGGGATGGAGATCAAGCTCAACACGGTTCGTTAAAGCATCAGGCAATGACGATGAAGATGAAGATAAGATGATTAGGTGAGAGGAAGTGGGTAGAGAGCTGGAGCCATGATCAGATAGCTCCACGATGCTGGGAGGGGGAAAGAGAAGAGGGGAGAGAATTGGAGTAAGAAACGAGAAAAGGGACGATCTCCGCGCTATTTCCCCAGAGTACGGAGTGGCTTGACCGTTAACTTACTGTAACTGTAAGTTCACTCAACTTACCTCGGATGTGCTCACGTGAAAGTGACGGTACTGTATCAGCAAGCACTAAACCCAATGGAGAGAAGCAGCGGCAAAGGATGAGGTCAACGCAGCAGCCATCAGCACGATCCCCCTTCTACCTTTTCCTCGCCTCTCGCCTCTTGCGCCTGCGTGGTTCGGGATGGACCGCAGAGCATCCATACGATCATTTCCAGATGATCTGACCCAGGCCATTTCCTCCAGAAACTTCATTGACCATTTCCCCTGTCGACCGCCGTCCCCTTGAAGCGTCACCCCAAGACAGTGGCAGACAGAACAGAACAGCTCCACAGCGGGGACCCGCAAAGGCAAAGAAGCATTCATCGCATCCGCCAGACCGAACAGCCACCCAAAAATCCATCCAACACCTCAATCGTTCTCACCGGAACCCCCAGACACAATGTTCACCTTACGACGGCAATTCTCCAGTACGCACCCATCTCCTCTGCACATCCACCTCGCTTCATGCACCACAACCCATACTAACACTCCAAAAAAGCCGCTGCAACCCGCCTCAAGCCCACCACCTCCAGCACGATGACAACCCCTGCCCCTCCCAAAAAACAACACACCTTCCAAGTCTTCCGGGACGTGCCCCCGCTCCGCGCCCTCCGCCGAGAAATCCTCCTCTCCAACCGGACCGTGGGCCTGGTGCCGACGATGGGCGCCCTACACGAGGGCCACCTGTCCCTGATCCGACAAGCGGCGGCCGAAAACACGGACGTGATCGTCAGCATCTTCGTGAACCCGACGCAGTTCGGCGTGAACGAGGATCTGTCTAGCTACCCGCGCACCTGGGACAGCGACGTCGCCAAGCTGGAGGCGCTGAACGCGGAGCTTGCCCAGACCACCCAAACCACCACCACTAACAACAACAACAACAACAACAACAACGCCTCCCCAAAACAAGGCCGCATCACCGCGATCCTCGCCCCGACCGCGCAGGTCATGTACCCGTCGCTGCCGCCGACCTCAGAGATCGACGGCGACGGCTCCTTCGTGACGATCACGCCCATCGCTCGGAAGCTCGAGGGGGCGGCGCGGCCCGTCTTCTTTCGGGGTGTGGCGACCGTGTGCATGAAGCTGTTCAATATCGTGGGCGCGGAGCGCGCGTATTTCGGGCAGAAGGATGTGCAGCAGACTGTCGTGATCCGGCGCATGGTCAAGGACTTCCACGTGGATACGGAGATCAAGATCGGGGCGACGGTGCGCGAGGCCGATGGGTTGGCGATGAGTTCGCGGAATGTGTATCTCGGGAGCAGAAGGCGGAGCGTGGGGTTGGTGCTGTATCGGGCGTTGAAGGCGGCGGAGGAGCGGTATACAGGAGGGCAGAAAGTGCAGCGGCGGGAGATCTTGGAGGCGGCGGAGGAGGTTACGGCGCAAGTCCTCAGGGAGCAGGAGGCGTTGGCCCCGAAACAGCGCGCGCGGTTCGAGGTCGATTACATCTCGCTGGCGGATCCGGAGACCTTGGAGGAGCTGGAGGTCGTCGACCCCGAGAAGGGGGCGATTCTGAGTGGCGCGATCAAGATGGCGCCGTTGGAGGAGACTGCGCCTGGTGAAGACTGCGGGCTGGGCGAGGGCAAGGTGCCCGTGCGACTGATTGATAATCTGATCTTTGCACCCCAAGCGTAGCTGCTTGCTTGCTTCGGGTCAGGTTCTAAGCGCTATACCGAACAGTACAGTACATATACCCAAAATCACCCAGAAAAGATGTTTGATACAATGTAAACTAGACTAAATACAGACCCTTGACTTATAATCCAACACCCATATTGAGATTCCCAATCCCTAACCATCCACTTGCACCTCCCCAAATCTTGCGCGTTAAGCGCATACCAAGAAAGGAAAATAGGGCACATGGAGAGGGCTCGGAAGGAGTCTCGGCCCGAGAAAATTTCCCATCCGCAAAGCTTCCTCCTGGGCTGTTCCCCTCCGGAACACCGCAACCGCAACCGCAACCCGACCGCCTCAGAGAAAATCAACGGTCTGGAACAAACCAGCAACAAAAAACTCAACTCGAACTTACTCACCCAACAACCCCAATCACTCGTCAAAATCAACAAAACAACAACACCACCGCCCATCCCACAAACCCCCCTCACCTCCCAAAAAAATGGCCGACGACGGCCTCCTCCTAAACTTCACCCTAGGAGGCGACACCGTGCTCAACCCAACAACCACCAAAGTGAAAGGCGGCACATGGCGGGACCGCCTCAGCGCAAAGAAGATCGCCGCGCACCGGAAGACGCCGCGCGACCCGAACGCCCCCAAGCCCGAGAGCAAGAACCCCAACCGTATAGCCGTATCGTCGCGGCCGGTGAAGCGCCAACGGACGGACGATAACAACTCCGGCCCGAACAACCACAGCCACGGAAATCAAAACCAGTCGGCGCGGCCGTTCGTCTCCTCGCTTTTCACCAAGAATCCCCTGCCGCAGAATGCGGAGGAGGCCGACCCGAAAAATGGAGAGGAAGAGGTGGAGGAGGCGAAGCCGACGAACGCGCCGCTGATCGATGGGCTGGATACGTTTACGAATCTGGGGTTGTCGGAAGCGCTGGCGGCGCATTTGCTGACGAAGTTGGGCGTGAAGGCGCCGACGGCGATTCAGAAGGCGTCGATCTCGCAACTACTGAAAGAGGAGAGTGATGCGTTTATTCAGGCGGAGACGGGGTCGGGCAAGACGATGGCGTATCTGTTGCCGTTGGTGCAGCGGCTGATGAGTATCTCCAAGGCGTCGGCGGGCGGGAAGGACGGGGTGGCGATTGGGGCGGCCTCCTCCTCCGGCGGGGAGGGGTCGGTCGTGCATCGTGATAGTGGGTTGTTTGCCATTGTGCTGGCGCCGACGCGTGAGCTGTGCAAGCAGATCGCGGTCGTGTTGGAGGGGCTGCTGCGGTGCGCGCACTGGATCGTGGCCGGCACGGTGATTGGTGGCGAGAAGAAGAAGTCCGAGAAGGCGCGGCTCCGGAAAGGACTGAATGTCCTGGTCGCGACGCCGGGGCGGTTGGCGGATCATCTGGAGAATACGCAGGCGCTGGATGTGAGTAATGTGCGGTGGTTGGTGCTGGACGAGGGTGATCGGTTGATGGAGCTGGGGTTCGAGAAGGAGCTGCAGGGTATTATTCAGAAGCTGGACGCCCGGCAGCGGCCCTGTCGCATCCCTGGGGTGCCGGCCAAGCGCACGACGATCCTGTGTTCGGCGACGTTGAAGATGAACGTGCAGAAACTGGGCGAGATCAGTTTGAAGGACGCGATCCACGTGCAGGCGGACCCCGCCGACGAGGACCCCGACGCCATCAAGCAGAAGGACGAGGACGAGGCGTTCCGCGTCCCCGCGCAGCTGAAGCAGTCCTACGCGATCGTAGCGGCCAAGCTGCGGCTGGTCTCGCTGACGGCGTTCCTGAAGCGGACGTTCATGCGCAAGGGCTCCGTGATGAAGGCGATTGTCTTCGTCTCGTGTGCAGACTCGGTGGATTTCCACTACGAGCTGTTCACGCGCAAGCTGAAGGCCGAGGAAGACCGGGGGAAGAAGGACAGCGACGAAAGCTCCGACAGCGACGACAGCTCCTCCTCGAGCGAGGATGACGAATCCGACAACGACAAGAAGGAAACCACCAAACCCAACGAGCACGGCACCGTCGCCCTGGCCACCGCGTTCTCCAACCCCTCCAACCCCGTGATGCTACACCGACTCCACGGCTCGCTGCCGCAGCACGTGCGCACGGCGACGCTGGGTGCGTTCGCCCGCAGCCGCGAGGCCTCGGTACTGATCTGCACGGACGTGGCGTCGCGTGGTCTGGATCTGCCCAACGTCGACCTGGTGGTTGAGTACGACCCGGCGTTCAGCGCGGAGGACCACCTGCACCGGATCGGGCGCACGGCGCGTCTGGGCCGCGACGGGCGGGCGCTGCTCTTCCTGATGCCCGGCTGCGAGGAGAACTACGTCGACATCCTGAAGCGCGGGTACCGCGACGGCGGCAAGGCGCTGACGCGGCTGAACGCGGACGACATCCTGAAGCGCGGGTTCGGCGGCAACGTGCAGGCGCAGAGCAAGGACTGGGAGGTCAAGACCACGGACTGGCAGATGGACGTCGAGCGCTGGGCGGTCGACCACCCGCAGTACCTGGAGATGGCGCGCCGCGCGTACCAGTCGCACATCCGCGCCTACGCGACCCACATCGCCAGCGAGCGCCACATGTTCAACATCAAGGAGCTGCACCTGGGCCATCTGGCCAAGAGCTTCGCGCTGCGCGACCGGCCCAGCAAGATCAACGTGCCGGGCCTGCGGCAGAGCAGCAGCGACGCCAAGAAGGACTTCAAGGCGGCGCGCAGCAGCAGCACGGCGGGCGGGAAGAAGCGCAAGGCCGGCGAGGATGACGGGGACCGGGGCGCCGCGGATGTGTCTCTGGCGGCGCAGAAGATGAGAGCCAAGATGAAGGAGCATATGGCGGGGGCCAACGAGTTCAATCTTGCTTAACCTCATCACCTTTTTCACATTTCCTCCAACAAGACCAAAAGCATGAGCATGTAAATAATCGAGATTCACGGATACAGACCAATTCAATAGATATCCCACAGCGAGATCTTCCCATCCTTGGACCCAGCAGCGAGCCAGTGGGTATTCTGGACTTTATGATTGCGTAGTCGCCGATGGACGGCCGCCAGGCCTCCTCCCTTGCCATTAAGGCCTGTAAGCGTACGCTCACTGGCGCCAACACCATTCTCAGTCTCAACCTCACCCTCACCCTCATCCCCATCCCCATCCCCCGTCCCAACCCCCGCGAAAGCAACAGCATAACACCCCTCCTTATGCCACTTCAAAACCGCCACCTCCTTCAGCGTCTTACACGAATAAACCCGGACCCTGGAATCCCACCCGGCCGTCGCCAAGATGCGCCCATCGGACCGCACCCTCAACCCCTGCTGCCCGGCATGCCGCGTCTTCACCACCTTGACGGGCTGCTCACTCGCCAACCCCCCCGCGCCAGCTTTCCGCAGAAAAGGATGCATAACGACCTTCGCATCCGCCGCGGACGAGAACACCCACTGACCAGACGGAGCAGCATCGATCGATAGAACCGGCTGGTCATGCGCGCGGCTCGCGTACAGCTTCTGCCATTTCCAGGTCGGTGCACTGCCCTGCTGCTGCAGAGTTAAACCCTGGACGGAGATGGGAGACCGGAAGACCATCACGCTGCCGTCTTCGTACGCGGCCGCGACGTGGAGTGCCCGCTCCGCGGGGCAAAGAAAGAGGGTAAGCGCCATGACCATGCCGGTCTTGACCTCGCCGTCGGCGGGGATGGTGCAGACGCGTCGCTCGGTGGGGAGGTGGAACAGGTCGATGGCGCCGGAGTTGAGGGCGTTGGGGACGGCGATGAGCACGGGGGAGGTGGGGATGGAGGTGAAGGTGGGCTTGTCTTGGGACGGAGGCTCAGGCTCAGCCTCCGCTCCTCCATCGCCATCCCCATCCGAAGGCACAGACGCAGGCCCAGACGGCAGCGCGGAGAGATCCACCCAGGCAAACGCGCAAAAGTTCAACGCATTCACAGGCAGCGAATGCACCAACCACGGCTGCCTGCCCCCATCCTCTACCCCCGCGGTAAATGCACCCCCAAAATCGACCGGCAATCCCCTCCGCAACTCCACCTCCTCAGCAACGCTAAACCGCCACACCCTCAACTTATGATCGCGGCCATGTCTATCTTTAATCAGCAACCAAACCCTTCAAAAACCGCATAACCCTCAACAATCCAAACAGACCAAAACAAAACAACAGACCACAAAAAAAGCAAGGGAAGGGGAGGGGCAAACCCACGTAAAAACCTCCGTAACCCCACTACTCCCACTGCTCCCACTACTCCCATCCTCACGAAACCGGGCATAAACACCCAGAACGGCGCCGTCGTGCGCCTTCCACACGGCGACGGGCCGCTTCGAGACCAGATCCCAGACGGCAATCCAGCCGTCGGCGTCGCCGGACAGTAAGCGCAGGTTGTGGTGGTAGATGTGTAGGCTGTGGATCTGGGCGGCGTGGCCGCGGAGGATGTAGGTTGGTGTTGCGGGGGGTTGAGTTTGAGGTGGTGTCATTGCATTTGTTTGATTGGATATAAATTATGGGGGGAGCAAGGAATTGGGATTGGTGGTAAGTGATGGGTGAGGGTGGGATTTCAGGGTTGATAGTATAAGGCAGATGTATGTATGGAAGTTGGTGTTGGGTTCATGCTGCAGTGTGGTTTGCGATGGGGATGCGGATGAGCGGTTGGCGGGCGGTCTTGGCGTTCCGAGTTGGATGGACTGTACTGTGTATGTACCCCGGCTCGTAAGGGATTCAACTTCTAGCTTATATTATTCTACAAGGTTGGGACAAGATTACGCAGGTTGACTAGCTCTTATGTTTCACAGTACCTTAAATTCAGACACAGAAAGAGGTTGCAATATGAACACGTCTAAATTTCACCAAAGCCTGGAATATGCTAAATTACTGTACACTCTAGAGTACCAAATATCTACACTCGCTGAATACCGCCCAAGAACCCCAACCAACGCCTACCAACGCCTAATCACTCGTAGACTACAATCAAACCCCCATGACTACAACCCACGCTACCCCCCACACCTACAACCCAAACGAAAACCCCCCCAACGCTCGATGCGGCGCAACATAATGATCCTGGTACGGATGGTTCTCCATCGAGAAATCTGCCGACGCCATCAGTGGGTTGACCACCCCCACGATCTTCGACTCCGGCGAGATGTGGCACGGCCGCAGGGGCGCATCAGGATGGTCATGGCCATCCCCACTCCCAAACATGGCCACGATCTCCTCCGACGTCGCCATGGGCGGGCCGTGGTGGCTGCTCCACCCCCACGCCGCCTGCAGCTCGTTCTTGACGCTCTCCGTCCGCCACCCCGTCTCCTTGATGATGTGGTCCAAGATCTCGAAGACCTCGTGCTGGGCCTCACGCGTCACGAGACATCCGGCGGCGATGGCCAGAAACCGGATGGACAGACTCGCTACGCCCCTGCAAGAAAAGGTTAGCATGTGGAGTGGAATTAGGCGATGTACCAACAAAACTCACCGATCCTTCGAGTGGGCGACAATCCCGCAGATGTCTCGCGCGTGGCCCTGCTGGATGGTCTGCATTTCCGCGCTGAACTCGGACTCGACGGGGTTCGTTTTCGTCAGCAGAATGCGAGTGGTATGGTATAGCAGTTGAGCCACGATTGTGGAGCGTTTGATGAGCCTTCACGAATTAGTCTAGGACACAAAACCCAGCAACCCAAACAGCAAGGCTCACCATATCTCCGGAAAGACGGACTTGGAGTTCGTCTGCCAGGAATGAAGATAGCCGACCGGCATCATGGACCGTGGCACGGCCCGAACCCATTGATCGCACCATTCGTTATACGTACACCACTCCTGGTATCGCTGGCTCACCCGTGCGTCACTGATGGGATCGTCCACGCCCTGGTCCTGGCCCATCGATGACCGGAAGTTCGCGACCTTGGCACAGATGAAGACCATCTTGTGGGTCCAGGCTTCTTCGTTGCCTGCCACACTCGGCTGGGCCTGGTCAAACTCCAAATCAACACCCCAGGAGTCTGGGTTCCAAGAGAGCGCCCAGTTGAAGTGCAGACAGCTGATCAGCTCCATGCTAACGTTCAACCAGAAACACGCTCCCCCGAGTCCAGGGGTCTTTGCATCCCAATTGCATTCCTTGATCAAGGCTCGAGCTCCGGCGATATGGCTCATGCCCTGGATCGGTCGACCCGACATCAGCTCGTAGATATTCAGAAGAATGGCGGTTGTGGCACACAAAGCAGAGTCGCGATCCGGATCCTGCAAGGACCGCAGAAGATACTGAGAAGCTTCGTCATGAAAGAGCGCGGCCTTCTGCTCTCCGTAAGATGGGTTCACATGGTACAGGTGTCGCGCACCACAAGCCAAAATAGCCTTAAAGAGCATTGGCTCCTCTAAGGCATGGAATGGCAATACCTGGGTAAACTGGCGGGGTCAGCTACGTGCCAGAGCCATACATCACAATACCCAAACTCACATGCTTTACCGCATCCATGGCGTCCATCCATAGCCCAACCTCTTCGACAAACACTTGCAGGAGAAACACCTCCTCTGGGTTGTTGAGACAAGTATGGTTGGTCGAGTTGATATGGCCATGTCGTGTCGACCGAAAGGGGGCATACGAGGTACTTGGGTCTGGGAACAACGAGGCCGAATGAGGAAGGCTGCTGAGTGATGCGCCAATATTGTCGGACTGAGCATTCCCGAACCCTTGCATATAGCTATCCTTCACCGTGGCGGGCGCGTTCGAGTTCAACGATCCCGCCATGCCGTGAGGCTCGGCTTCCTCAGCAACAAGCGGAGGGTACCTCTCGAATCCGCCCACGTATTCAGACGCGATGATCCGAGACTCATCGCGAAAAGTGATCCCTTTCCCCTGAAGACGGACCACACAGTGCGGCGGTGTCGCGGTCTGGGTGTCGATAAAATTCAAGCGGATGCCACGCCGGCAGATTCTGCCCGACTTGCGGCAGTTCTGACATTGATGCAATGCCTCGTCGCACTTCAGGTGCCGTTCTCGACAGGTCAGACAGCCAGTCCGGACTCGCCGCGGCTTCGTTGCGACCTTGCCCTTCCGTCGGCCGCGGCTAGCCGACGTGCGTGGTGTGTTCACCGGAGCGCTGTTCGGGGTCGAGACCCCGCCTTCGTCGGAGGGGGTCGGAGTCGTCCCTTGCGTGGTGACTTCGGCCGCTAAGAAGGGGCTCTGGTCGTCCAACTCCAGGTCGGGAATATCCGCAACCGCCCCAGGATCCGTCAGGTCCAGCACAATGTCAAGGTCCAGTGTCGGCAAGACATGGTCGTCGACTGTAGATGCCATAGCAGGCCGGCTTTATCGAGTGATGCCCGTACTAAGTTGGAGGATGTTCGGTGTCCCGATACGATCATCTACAAGCCCCGAATTCAGCCCCAGAGACGGTGACTCTGCATGGTGACAATATCGACGGCCGCCGTGAAGGCTTTTCCTGATCCGCGCACCAGATTCACATGTGGCAGCGGTGGCTCGGAGGGAGGGGCGGGACAACCGGCGACAGTGTGCTGTAGAGAGAAGATTCACAAAAGACCGGGTTTTGGAAGATGGATGCATGTGCATCGACCGCTGAGGTGAGGCTCGGAAACCGTGTGGTGGACACTAGGGCTAGATCAACAAATGTCAGCTTGCAGGGAATAGGCATAGAATATAGAAACAACACTCGACGGGTCAGCGAGTACGAACATCAACTGAAATGCAGCTCACAGCGTCTCTGGAGGTGTGGATAAATGGATGAAAGGGAAGCCGGCCGGCGATCTCGAAAGATTTGCGGGGGAAGTCGGTCTGCCTGTGGCATGGAGAGCTAACCCCAATGGGTCTAGTGCAAACAATCCGGTGCAATCGCGGAATTTCGGAATCAACAAACTACTCCGTACATTTCTATAACAACATTCGCTATTTTCTAGTGCCTATTGAATATGCAACATGCTTTTAAATGGGTATATCACCTTCCAGAATCACTCATATGATTGATATGACCCCAGAATACATCGGACTTCGCAGTCACGGCCAGCAGGAGTTCATTAACGGCTGCATCTACTCGTTAGTCATCAGCAAAGAAACAGTCCTCGCATACCACTTCACTCCACCGATCATACAGGTTGAATTCTCGATGAATCACTTATGCTTTGCTTCCTAGCCTGGGCAGGCGCACGCGGAGATGAAGCAGAAGCATGAGTGCAGCCCACACAGCAGCGGAGAAGAACGTCACACGAAGTGCGGCGGCATATGCCCCGATCACTGCAGAAGTGTCAGCAGTCCGTCCGACAATCGGTGTTAGACATTAATCGACCTACCTTGGTGTTGACTGAGGGGGTCCAGCTTTGCGATAGCTTGCACAGACTTGCGAACCAGCAGAATGATGTCGGCCTTGTTGGTGCCCGTGACCCTTTCGTCAAGCTCATAGAGCAGACTGTTCTGGAAAATCCAGCTGCTCGTTGCCACGCCCATGACAGATCCGAGATTCCGCCACAAGCCTAGAGTCGTGGTCGCCACGGCCTGGTCCTCTTGTTCGGAGGTCGCGAGCACCGAGACCATCAACGAAGGGAACGCGAATCCCTGTCCCAGACTCGTCAAGGCAACGCACATCATCGCAATCACATCCGGGGTCCCCACCCCCATGGTGGCGGCCGCTATCCCTCCGATAAGCATACAAACATCACCAATCATCACCGTCGGCTTTAGTTGCTTGGTCCGAGTGATCAGGAACCCGGTCGCTACACTAGAGGTCGTCACTGCAAGCGTAGAAGCCAGTAGCCTGAGACCGGAGTCTGTAGGTGAGGCCAGCTTGACTGCCTGGAAGTAGAGGGGAGCATTGAAGACCATGGTATTGACCGAGATCGCCCCGAAGAAGTTCCCGAAAATGAGACTCGCACGCGGCTCCTTCAGCAGCAGCGAAATTGGCATAACTCCCCGCTCCACGTTACGTTCATAGCGGACGAACAGAATCGCAAAAACCACGAAAGATACCAGCGAGGTGACGACAATAGGGTGGGTCCATCTGAAGATATTGCCGCCCAGGTTGAGCCCCATGATAAGCGCCGTGACGGCGAGCACCAAGAGCAATGACCCCACAAGGTCAATATTCTTAAGCAAGCCCATAAAGGTCAGACGCTCCGTCTTGGCTCGTTTCCTCCCCAGGTCGGCAGGCACCGTCCAGGCGGCTACAATGAAGTAGATAAAGATGAAGGGCAGCTGTACCAAGAAAGCACCCCTCCAGCCTACTTGGTCACATAGATAACCACCGAACGCAAGCCCAAGGAAGCCTCCCAGACCAAGGCAGAGATTGACGTAAGACTGGTAGACTCCTCGGTACTCCAGGCGAACCAGATCACTAGAAAGAATCATGCCCATCGAGAAGACGCCACCGGCGCCCATGCCGCAGAATGCCCGAGCGGCGATGAAACTCAACATGCTCTGGGCAGCCGCACACCACGCGGTAGTAATGAAGAAAACCGCGATGGCAAAGAGGTAGACAGGCTTCCTGCCCACGGTGTCGGAGATGCGGCCAAACAGCGGCAGGAAAGCCGTGGATGTCAACAAGAACGCCGTCGAGAGCCATGATGCCGAGTTCGAGGCGTGGAAGTGAGACGTGATGACCGGGTGGCTGGAGGCCATCAGGGTGGAATCGAAGAATCCGATGATGTACCCCATCATAACTCCACCGAAGATGAGCCAGAATCGCATGGGAGACACGTTGATGAAGCGCGAGGCATAGTCGTCGACTTCTGGCCTCTGACCCGCTTCCGGATCACTGTTGTCTTTGACATCATCTTCGGGTGCTGGGGGAATGGTTTCTAGGGTAGGCTCAATATCAGGCCCTTGAGGGATTGAGGTGACTCTGGTGAGGCCGAGAAAAGCGGAGCTGTCTTCGGCGGTGAAGGAAGAGGATAATAAGTTTGGATCAGGCCCGTTGCTTCCAGCATCGTGCGTATGTGTGTGTGTGTAAATTGGCTGGGATGGTGAGCCATTCAACAGCGGTGTTGATTCTGTGGCATCAGAGGCCACATGGGAGACAGTCATAATCGCGAGACAGCGTAAATGTATGAATCTAATCTTTATGCGAAAGATCTATCTCTCAAACCCAAAACAGCTGAAAACTTTTCATGGAAACAGCAACAACGAAGAGAAAACTTTTCTGTGCAAAGGAAAATAGGAAACTAGCAGCCAGACGTGGGTTGCAAAGGGGTCTTGAATCACAGGATCCGATAACAAGCGAAATTTATAGAGAGAGAGAGAGAGATTTCTAGCGGGGTGGGGGGGGGGAGGGAGAAGCTAAGGATGCATGGCGCAGGTAGGATCCATCGCAGTGCACGGGGCGGGTGGTGAAGGAGTGAGTCGACGGGTGGAAGCGCTCTAGCCTCCGAATATGACTGCGTACGGAGGAATACTCGGTAGATTGTCTAGATTATGACTATGACTCGGTCTCCAACCTCAAGTTTTCGGACGAGACAAGAAAAAGAGGGGAAAGGAAGGGGGCCTCGGAAGAGCTCCACCACCTGCCGCTAGATCAAAATTTTTTTTGGCCTTGCAGCTAACCTCACCTACCCGGTTCGTGGTTGGCAGGGTCTTTGTTATAATCAGGATATCCGGTGACAGAGAATTAAATCCCTCGTGCAGAGAGAGAAGATGCAGTGTGTAGTGTGCCGGATGTAGTATGCCGTGAGTTGAATACAGTTCCAGCATGGTTATAGGTGAGACCCGATGTCGGTCTATGCAGATGAAGTATGAAGGAGTATGATTTGTTGGAGATGGAGTCATCCGACCCAGATGTTGCATCGCGCCTTAAACCGGATGGGGCTTAGTCGCTGGGGCTCCGCTGCCATTGCCGGTACTTTACTATGAGTATTTTGAGCCTGGTTATCTCGGCTCTCATCCCGCATGGAAGCAGAAGTCTGAACTTCAAGGTCGCTGGGTCAACATGAGCCTACTCTGCTGCTGGTCGATTATCCGGCTGTACAAGGTGTAGTGTCGTCAATGTCAGATTACCCCCACCTCATCGGCTTCTCAAAGTAATCATGAACACAATTCAGCCGCGTTCAATTATCAGCTCAATATCAATATCCCCGAACAAGCTGGGGTAATCGAGCGAGTCGAATATATAGAATGACCTCAAAGCTCGCATTCGCCGTGTGACGCACACACACGCAAATGCCTAACTCATATTCCAGGGAAACTCCCGCCTGCATGAACCTCATTGTAACACAGCAACAAAAGCAAAACCCCAGGTCTGCTGCTCTAGGCGACCTGCATATCAGCCAGCTTGTTCGACGAGAGGTTTAAGTTTCCAGCTGCAGCGCAAGCTTGGGTTCTTTTCTTACTCTTTGAAGTCTCAAGGGAAACTCTTGGATGAAATGGTATCGACCACTACACTTATAATATTTTCGGACTGTAACAGTCACAGTGGTACAAAACAACAATAGAAGCACATCACATATTCTACCGTCATTGCCGTATGTTAACAAGTGCATGTATGGAGCTTTCGGCATATACAAGGTGCTGTCAAGAGCACCCTCCCGCGCCCGCAATCTCGATGATTGTTTGTAGATAAAAGGCATACGACATATGACTCGTTTGAGTAATCTCTAGCCCTAGAAACCCCCGATCAATTAAGCCCATGAGTTCGGGGGAGCTTGAAGCCGCCCGGGACCAGATGCTGAAAGACTCCCTCGGGATCATACTTCCTGGCCACCTGCTGCATGAATCTCACATTGTCCGGTCCATACCCACGCACTGGGTCCTGGGTGCCTCCGGCATAGTTAAGATATATGTATTCGTTATATGCATCTGTCAACCAGGCGTACGTGTCTAGCTTCGCCCGTCCAGATTTAGCGAGATGATGAAACAGGCTGTCATCCGCCTCGTCGCTCCAGGCATAACTAATGATGATATCTGTTGCAGTGGCTCACGCACGATTAGTATGCATTAACATGGTATGACAAGAGCGGGACGGGATAATGGGAGGTACAAGGCAGTATAACTCACTGAGCATATTTTCGTTAAATCGTACCAATCCAAGCACGTTCCCTCCTCGCGCCTCGCTGTCCTTCCAGAAAAGAGGAACCCAGGGCTGCATCACTAAGATAATTTTAAAGTCCTTGCTGCGGGCTCGAGATTTTGCCCTCCGGATCCGCTTTGAGAGGATCTCGACAGCTTGATGGATAACGTCTGCTCTGTTGAGATAAGTGCTTGTTTGACCGTCGACGCTAGGTATATGTGAGTTTATAACTGAGTTTTTGTGACAGTGCTTGCGGGGGTAGATGAGCCTCACCGGTAAGATGTATAAGTATATTTGGTCTGGTCTACAATCGTCGAGATCCGGGTCGAATCCGTGATGTTAGGAATCTGATAGAGTCTCTGAAACACTGCAGGCCGCATCACGGGTCTTGCGTAAGCCAACCTAGCGACAATATCGGTTCGGTCTGTGGTGGCACTGTAGCTGAAGATGCCATACCATGCACCATACGGGTCGGTGGCGATATTATCGGTGAAATTTGTCGCCGCAGCGATGTACTCCGGAGCGCGAGAGATATTATAGACAAGAGCGCCACCCCACAGATCTTCCGCAGGCAGGGTTTCCATATGAAACGTAGTCACGATACCAAAGTTATTGGAGCCCCCCTTCAGGGCCTTGAAAAGGTCGGGATGTGAGTGCCGATTAGCATAGACGATCTCGCTGCTCGCCAAGACCACCTCGAAGCCTTGGACATTGTCACAGCTGAGACCAACACGCGCATTGTAGAACGAAAGCCCTCCGCCGGTCAGAAAGCCCCCGACGCCGATGGGCCCTACACGGCCACCCGCGACTGTAACGTGACTTTCTAGCAAAGTCTCGTACACTGAGTCCCAGAGGGCTCCGGCTTGAAATGAAGCAGTGCCTGTGCTGGGGTCATAAGTAGTATGATTCATCAACGAGAGATCAATAGTAACTCCAGGCTCGATATTTGCGGCGCCGGGAGTTGGCGTATGGCCGCCACTACGGACGGCGAAGAAACAGGGCCCAACATGCGAAGTGGTTAGTATTCGAACAGCAACAGAGACGTCCTGCGCTGAGAGAGGTTGAACAATGCAGGTAGGGTGTAGCCGGGCATTGAGGGAGTAGTAGGAACGGATGGACTCTTCGTATGCAACACTGCCTGGGAAGGCTATTCTGCTGCTAACTCCGCTGGTGTTAAGGGCTGCACACTATAGCGGATCCGAGTCAGTAATTTGAATGGGAAACTAGCTCGGTAAGATGGTTTTAGACATACACAGAGATCTAGGTTGACAGCAGATTGTGCAAGGCAAGACCTGAGTAGGATGCTGAGTAAAACAGCTGCCATGACTAGGCTGTTCATTTCAGCGTGGAATCGATGCTTGATGAGCTTCGCTGTTGTTCTCCTGCCGTATGATTATTGTGGGCTGAGTTTGTTGAGGCATCGAAGATAGAAATTGTGGAAGGTGACGTCTGTGTCAACAGTAGGCGATGGAATTTGTGAAGATCAGGAAAGCAGCGATATCGACTTAAAGAAGGGAAGGCATGAGGGAGCCCAGGCCATATAGCCCATCCTAGGCTGTCATGCTGTCATAGACCCGAAGAGGGATTGATACCCCGGATATTCCAAACGTTTGCTATCTATGCACCAAAAAGAATTTAGAATCAGACCAACGAGACACCTAAAGACCAATATGTTGCGAAGAAGGATCAGGGCTAAGACCTTGGCATGATTTCCTGAACCTCGATTGATCCGTTGACAGAATCCCGGAGTCCATAAAGAAGTAGAGAAGCGACTGCCGTGGAAAATGGAATTCAAGTAAATTCGAGAAACTGTGGATTTTGTAGCCCAAATCCCACGCCCAGATTCTGATAACAACGGGTGGACCGTGGTGCAGTGAGCTAGTATTGCATGTCTAGGTCAGCTCGGATTTAAAGCATCTTCAGTCAGCCAGTGTCTCCCATATGCGCTTTACTTCTATTTCTACACAATTAATTCCTACTTAGATCTGAAATTGGTCCTTGCTCACAGGAGTATCCTCACTTTGACAGATCAATCAAGTTCCATTCATGATCATAAGATGGGGAGTCAGGTTAAAAGCAAGGAACTCCCCTAGAGGCTTGATATCAAGCCCTGAATAGCGGTATGCTGCAGTATGATGAAGAGTCTACTTTCAAGCTTGGCATACCTTTTTACTAGGAGTCGCAAGAACAGCACATACTCAAACGACCAGGAGGTTCGTCCCACATAGCAAGGTAATGGCTGGAGCTTCGGGTATTTCGTCGTATATATAGGGATAGCGAAAGACGCCCATTGTTGGATGCCCCCTGCCTAGGTTCTTATGTGCCACAAGTGGTCAGATGACAATCGCTGTGTTACCTTCCCAAGATCTGGAAAGATACAATCGTGCTGATTCCTGTGGGACCTGCGCTGTGGATGAATTACTTGCAATGCATACGCTCCCGTGTTTGGTCTGCATGTCAGTCATCAAGCAGGCTTAGATAGTTCCAATGAGCTACAATGACAACAAGAACAAACGGCATGTGTGCATATGAGATTATCGTTTCTCCATCCAGAGGTGACCGATCTGGTTCTGGGCCCCATCACAACAATGAGCAAATGGAATACAAAGGAGGACTACTCGGGTCAGGGAAAATAATGCTAGTGAGGTCTTTGTTGTAGTCAGCCCAACTCGGTACCTTGCAACAGCTAACCCGCCCCACAGACTCAGAAGGCTAAGCTATGACTAGTATTAAGAGGGGCAGTATGTTTCTTATTCTTATTCTTCAGGGTGCACTCCATTGCTCCACAGAACTTCTGTTGAGAGAGGTGTGCTTGGCTTGAAGTACTAGCCTTTGCGAAGGCCAGATTCGGTGTCTTCCAAGCTCCCGCAGTTTGAGTGCATAAGTCGATTTGATGAAATATTGGACCATTGCTCAAGTCAGAATCAGAAGCTGTATGCGATGTCATTCTCTCGAGTATAGAGGATTGCAAAGACCAAGGCCCCACATTGATAAGAGGGAAGCTTATCCGCGATCACAACACCACCGCAAGGCGGTGGCGGATCCCTCGGTGGCACTGCTCCGTCTCCATAGAACACCCCGCAATCAACTTACTTCCCCGACAAGTATATCACACTTCACTTTTGACTCAATTTATCCCAGACCCCCTTTCTTTAAACTGTGCTCAAGCCCAACCGATCGCCAATACGTCCTCAACTCACCCTACTCCACCAAATCACTCCTTCATCAACCCCATCAACAATGCACCCCCCACTCCGCATCGCCATCCTAGAATGCGACACCCCCGTCGACAAAGTAAACACCAAGTACGGAGGCTACCGCGGCGTCTTCGCGAAATTACTGCATGAGAGCGCCGCCGCACTCGGCCAGCCCGACCGACTGGACCCCGAGACCGGGCTGGACATTACCGGCTGGGACGTCGTGACGGCCCAGGAGTATCCCAACCTGGACGATGTAGATGCCATCGTTCTGAGTGGCTCAAGTGAGTGTCTGCTTGCTGCCTTGCCCATTTTGCTTTTTTCACCCGGAGTGTTGTTGTTCTCGCATGCTCCGACCACTATCCATCTGCATGTACGTCCTGCACGGAACAAACATGCGTAACAACAACAACCCCTCCCGGCCTTTGCAAAAGTCCAGAAGACTCACATCCAAACCCCGGCTCATCAACCACCCCCACAGAACACGACTCCTTCGCCGACCACCCCTGGATCCTCAAGCTCGTGGACTTCACGCGAAAAGCCTACGAGGACAAGCGCGTGAAGATCTTCGCCATCTGCTTCGGACACCAGATCCTCGCCCGCGCCCTAGGCGTCAAGGTGGGCCGGAACCCCGAGGGCTGGGAGCTGGCCGTCTGCGAGGTTGATCTCTCCGAGCAGGGGCGGGAACTCTTTGGGAGGGAGAAATTGGTAAGTCCAATGCCTTTCCCCAATCGCCCTCACATCCAGAGGAAGGGGGCAAGTTGGTGGGTTCACTAATTAACTGGGCTACTAGCGCATCCACCAAATGCACCAAGACATCGCCTACGGATATCCATCCGAGGTGGTCTCGCTGGGCTCCTCGCCGCGGTGCGCGGTGCAGGGCATGTATATCCCCGGAAAGCTGATCACGGTGCAGGGCCACCCGGAGTTCCGAGAGGATATTATGGACGAACTAATCAACCTGCGCACGGCGAGTGGGTTGTTCTCGCCGGAGATGGCCAAGGACGCGGCCGGCCGGGCGGGGCTGCCGCATGATGGGGTGGCGATCACGGTGGCCTTTTTGAAGCTCGTAATTGAGTCGAGGTAAGCCCCGGCTTGGCCGGTTAAATAGACGACAGCCCGCCCATCCGCCCATCTAGACTCGAATCGGGCGCGGTGAACTTGCGATACATAGATTTGGTAGATCATGTCTATAGACTGGCTTTGTCCCCATACAGCCGAAATTCACTTTGACTGAATTTTTAACCCCGGAAAATAAGCCAGGTAAAATGGTATCATTTGCAATACACAAAAAGCGTGGTATCAAGCACATGCACAAACCCAAACCCCCCTCCCCCTCCCCCTCCCTCAACCCCCGAGAAGAAAAATCATTTCCTTTATCGAGTTACAAACCCCACCCCACAGACAACGCAGACAGCTCACCCCGTCGCCGTGGGATCCTCCCTCTCCAAGAACGACGGATCCATATCCACCCGCCTCTCAAACTTCTTCCACCAATCCTGAAAGCTCTTAAGCGGCACCACATCCTGGCCCTTATCCGACGACGCAAAGCTAGCCAGGAAATTGAAGGCGTTCCCGATGATCCGCTGCGCCAGGACCTTAGTGCTGATCGGGGGTCGCGCGGGGGTCGTCAGCGCCATCGACAACCCCGGGTTGTTATTCTCCTCCGCCTCCAGCGCGGCGAGCTGCGGCGCGACCGCGTGCACGGGCTCGATCGAGATCCCCAGCGTGACCAGCGCGGACGACAGCGAGGACGCCGTTTCCGGGGAAGGCGGGTGGACTTTGAAGACGGCGGAGGGCCGTTCGTTGGCTAAGGCGCCGATGAAGCGGAACTGCGGGCCCGATGATGATGCGACCGATTCCGGGAATTGGAGGTAGATGGCGGCGGCGGTGTCTGGGGGCAGCACGGTGCCCGGGAGGAAGAAGACGACCAGCTCATCGAAGGCGGGCGTCTGCGGGAAGGTGAAGGCGAATTTGGTGGGTTGGCCGTTCGGTTGCGCGTCGACGGCGACGATGTCCGTCAGGCAGGGTCGGCCGGGGATAATGACGGAAAACATGATGATTTGGGGAGATGCTGTTGAGTGGCTGCGGAATGCAGGGATAGAGGCATAGAAGGTTTGCTGAGGCAAAGAATTAAATGTAAGATGTACAAGCCGTGCCGAGACAGCGAGTTTGAGGGGTGGTTCAATGCATAATTTATCAATTGCTGGAGTTGGAGCTCAGGTGGTGCAGTATAGGAAGAATTTCCTGGCGCGTTCCATGATGGAATCTCAGAGAAGCTTGGCGGCAGTGACGAAATCGATCCGTTTGCCCTTATCGATAAGGGTTCGTTTGGTTAGCCTTAGCCTTCTGGCAAGCCTTCCAGTTCCCCGGGTCCGGCCTTCGCCAGTTGACCCAATAAAAGGATAGAGTGGAAGGTATATCTACTATGTCATATGGCACTGCTATCTTGCATCGGATTGACGTGACTATCACCCCTCGATAGAACGTATAAGCAATGAGTGAAGCGTGCTTCAAAGCCCGCAGCCACACAGTCACAACGACTAAGGATCCAGGGGATGTTGTTTTCCAGAGTATAATCACTATCATGTCATCCTAGTAGCTGTAGTTTTCTCACTTAGTGCTACTTGGTATGTACATAGATTATAAGCTGGACTTGTTTGAACGGTGAAATACTTCCACCAGCCACCGATAATTCGATATCAGTCTTAAAAATAGATAAAAAAGTATCTAGCATTGATTGAACCTCTCCTAGATGGACCTCGGCCGAAACAGCGTCCACTTTGCGGCCTCTTAGCTAGTTCTCCAGAAAGCCTCACATAACTGATTTGATCACCCATTCATCTCAGATCCCTTCCAAGCACATGAAGTCAGCCAAGTTTCCAGAAGGCAGCTAGACGGGCAGACTTGTTAGCTAGAGAATATGTAATGGGAACCGCATCTTGGCGAGAAGGGATGATCGTTACGCCCTGAAGACTCCTCACCTTGGATCCCTTAGCGCTTGTTTCAAGTTGAATTGGAATAAAAACTGCCTATATGAGTTCAGCCGTCAACATTCTGCAAGCTCCGGCAACAGTTGGCATCAAGTTGGAAGAATGTTGAAACATTGGAACTAATGTAAAGGAGCCGCAGCAGCAGGATAGCATTGGGGCATCGATGTGGGTTCTAGTGCATCAGTGGTAACTTTAATAATGCTACCAAGCGAACTTTGATGAATAGCAATTGCCGGCCTACGAGCTGCTCCACAAAGAACTGGAACCCAATGAAAGTGACCAGGCGATATCCTCGTCCGCCATAAATTGAGAGTCGCAAATGTTCGCTCCAGACGTTACATGAGCGCTCAAGCCTCCTCCTCCTCCTCCTCCTCCTCCTCCTCCCCGCCCCCTTCCCCAAGTTTGTAAGTACTAAAGCTGGTGGTTGGCAACGACTCTACGCATGCCCTTGGCTACGGTACCCATTGCCGCTCACTACCGCTACTTAGAAAGCTACCGTGCATGTTGAAACTTGCATCTTTGCATGCTGACGGCCTGCCTGTTTTGTGAATTATGCACGGACCACCTAGCTGGGAACAATATAGGTAAAATTCAGTACCGTTGCTCCAAACATTAATGAAGGTCGATCAGCCTTCCGTGTGTTGGCCTCGAGATTGCAAGCGTAAGCAGAGAAGACTGTGGATCTAAGCAGGTTCAACTACGGTACACAGAAATTCAATCATAAGAGCGCGATCCTTCCTCAAACCCAGACGCCATGATCCAACTCCGGATGGAGTGACAAACTGTCCACGAAGTCCAGAAAAGCGGTCATGCAGCTATCGTATCTCCGAACTATTCCACTGATCTACGAGATGAAAAAGAACAGGGCGAGCAGCTGCGGTTGAAAGTTCAGGGTGTTGAACAGGGCCCTACTCTTGACACGCATGCTGTGATTAGAGACTCTTAAGTACCGTTTATCACGGAATACGGACACTGAATGGTTACTTTGCTATCGCCAAGGGAGTGGAGCAGGAACACACAAAACTTGAATGAACAAGCCGACCGGTTGCCTTTGCCCGTGGCACTGTGAGAGATAGGTTGTGTCCAAGGCGACCGAAGTCGCCCAAGCCCTAAACTTCCCCCGCGCCGGCGGCGGGATGGCGATCATCGCGTAAGCCATCCAAGAAGGCCACCTGCGACTCGTTATTCCGCCCGCGCGTGGCATGCATATACGCCTTGAAGTTCCGCGACATCTGCACCACTTGGCGAATATGGCGGTCCGTGAGTTTGGGCACCGGGTCTTGGCGTTCTTTCGCCTCGAAGCACGCGAGCGCGACGGCAGTTTGGAAGGCTAATCAAGCCCCTCAACTGAATTAGCCTCTGTCCATTGCTCGAAGGAGGGATAATACTGATGTCGCTCGCTGGGGGTTGTCGCCCTCCGGACAGACCTACCGTTGCGAATCTCCCGCCCATTCCACTTCAAGTCTTTCAACTCCTGAGAGACACGGACGCATTCCTGTGCGGCATAACTGCACAGGATCTCCGGGCCCCCGGACCGGTGATTGTCCTCGAGCTTGCGGAAGTGGTTCTCCCAGATGCGTTCGCGTGCCGCGTCGTCGAGCGGGTCGTAGCCGATTTGCACGTGGATGCGACTCATGAAAGCCTCGTCGAAGCGGCCCACGCGGTTGGTCGTGAGGAAAAGGATGCCTTGGAAATAATCGAGGACGCGGAGGAAGACTACGGCCAGACAGAAGAAAAATGGCCAAGCAGCTCTGGTTAGCCTTGCAGCGTGGTTTCCTTCTTCTTCCTCCCTCGGAAAACTTCAGGGGACAGGGGGGGGGGGGGTGTCTCTTTGTATTTTTCCCTGCCATGTGTGACCTTCAACTCACTGGAAACGATGCTGTTCCTCCTCAGGTCGGACTGGGACCGGGTCTCCAAGTATACATCCGCCTCATCCAGAAGCACAATCGCGTTCCATCGGTTGGCGTCGCGGAAGAAGTTGAGCAATTTGGTTTCGAGGACTTCGGGCTCGTGCCCCAGGTCCGCGGCAGTGATACTCAGTAAGGGCCGACCAGTATATTCTGCCACCGATTCTATAGGACTGTCATCAGGTTCTCCTCTTGGGATGGAGAGGGTTTGCCCGGGAAAAGTCTTGGAAAGGGGGAAGGCATACCTGCTGTGAGGGTTTTCCCCGTCCCCGGTGGCCCGTGAAGCAAGATGATCTGCCCTTCGCCTTTGCCGGCGATGAAGTCGGCGGTGAAGGGCAGTTGTGGATAAGAGCCACCGAAGACCTCGCAGACAGCCCGGATCATCTGCTTGTTCGACTCTGGTTTCATGACCAGGGTGTCGATAACATTCTTGTTGTGAATTGGATCCTCCAGAAGCGAGACATCCAGTAGGTCTATGAACAGAACACGAAACGGTGTCAGAAATCGATATCTTTCTCCGGAAGGCAAGGACAGATCCTTCAGCCGAGCACGGGGTTTTACATATTTACATACCCCAAAGCCTATCGCGAAGGACAAAGGCATAGGCATGCGAGTGGCAGAGGAATAACTGATGCTCTGTGACCGGCTTGTCGGCATTGAGATCGATATCATCGTAGTCGTCGAATGTGGTCCGCAGCGGAGTGCCTGTCTGTCCGAGGCTGGTGGACTCGCAAGTCTTGCAGGGACAGCGGGGATGGCGCGTGCGCTCGCCAAGCTTCAGGACCAGTTCGTTCATCCCATATGCCTCCTCGGTTATCAATCTGCGATTGGCCGGAATATGGTGGTTACTAGTATGATCACTTCCTTTAATATCCGTCCATGGCCGACAGGTATGGTCCACCACTACCCGCGCTCGATTGAACTGTGGTTTTGATAGGTGTATATCAGTCAGACAGTGCACACAAGAGATACGAAGAACAGAGGGGCTGTCACTCACGCTTCGGATTCCTTGCAAGGTGCTGGGGCCCGTGAACTCCTGGAGGGTGGGTTTCTTCATGATCCGAACGTATCGCTGGCCCCGGGTGACGAGATTGCGGTACAGGACGCCCGTGGGGTCGTCGGCAAAACGAACGGGGTGCACGGGCAGGGTTCGAATGTCCCGCTCCCCGTCGAAGACAGGGATATAGATGGTTCGTAGGGACCGCGTGAGATACCGCCCATCGAAGGTTAGATTCCAGACGCGCACTTCACAGGGGCGAGCAAAGGTCCGGTGTTGTCCCTCGCCAAAGATACCCATCTCCGAGCTGCGCGCGGCCTCGAAGGCTTCTACAATGTAAGCATTGAGCTTCCCGCCCTTATCCTGCACATAGACCTCGCTTCCGGGTGGGAACAGTAGCCACAGACTCTTGAAGGTCGTCTTGGGGACGGAGTGGCGCCACAGCTCCTCCACCGCTTTGAGCCCAATCGAACCCTGCGCGTACAGATAGCGGACCAGAATGTCGATGTGCTTGTCACAAAGAGCATTGAATTCCGGATTGTGACGGCGGCGGACGGCGGCATAGGGGGAGGATGGGTCGGCGGTCTTGTAGGCCAGCAGCCGGTCTTTGTAGTGGTACAAGTCAGCGAAGGGGTAGACAAACACCCCGGTATCCAGGTTGGTCACGATCTTGTCGGCGCCCGGCTCAATGGGGGTGTATTCTTCCGCAGGCACGCGGAATTCGATTATCGTGCGCAGGGCAGCCAGAAGCGCCGCGGAATGGATATACAGAATGGGGTCTCCCGTCTCGAAGCGGCCAGTCATTAATGCTAACGCGCTTCGAAACACCTCGCGCTTCTCCTCCAGCACCGATTTCTTCGACCCGAGTTTCTCGTCTTCTTCCTCAATCACCGGCTCGTGCACCGAGGACCTGTTCGCCGTCACGACCACCTCCTGGGATGCGTTCATCCTCAGCATCGTTACACTGTAGATGATATCCGTCATCTGCTCGTCGCGGGTTACCTGACCCTCACTCCCCAGCACCGGCTTTATCTCCTTGCTCTCTTTATTCTCCTGCTTGTCCTCAGCAACATGCAGCGTGCCCGGTTGTTTGGTGCGGGCTATGTTGACTTCGCGGAGGAGGGAGTAATTCAGTCGGAATTGAATGGTAAACTCGAGACCAGGGACAACCAAGTGCTCCCAGTGGGTGGGAAGGATGTGCGAGCGATGCGGCTTCAGGACGATGAGAGCAAAATCGTCCGATGCCTTGGGCTCCGCGTCCAGTTCGTCGCTGCACCATTTCGGGAGATAGCAATCGATGAAGACCTCCTTCAGCAGTTCTTTGACCTCCTGCCACGTCCGGCAAATGGCGTAGGGAAAGGTCCATCTGGTGCCCAATGGATCAATGAAGGTGATGTCGGAGGAAGACTTGGAGTCATTCGACCGGTCATTGCGCCCGAACGTGTTCGTCATGCCACCGAGGATGGCTTTCTGTAGACCCTCCTGCTTGCTGTCCACCGAGTGAAGCGCATCTTCTTGAGGGGCGCCGGCAGACAGAGTTGGGCTCGTGGGAACGACCCGGGTGTATATGCTTGACCCGTCAATTTCCGGTTTCCAGGTCCTCGCATCTATTGTTCCACTGCAAACTTCATTTTTTGCGGGACCAGTACTGCATGCTGAAGACATGGGATCGATGCCCCCGGAGTCAAGCGGTGCCTCAATGCTACCCATGCTAAAAGATCAATCAAAGGACGGCTTGCCGGGGAGGTTTTGGGACAAATCCACTGCATTCACCTTGCACGGGGAAGCGCGTTGAAGCGATTGGGATCAGTAATCTTGAAGAAAGAAAGGGAGGAATTAAAGGGAATCGGCCCCCAGGATCTGCTTCTCAAGCTGCTGACAAATGTGTCTATCTCATTCAAAGCAGTGAATCACATCGTCGTGCGTGACCGAGATAGTATCTCACTGCATAAGCGCCTTGTACCTTCAGATTCCTGCGGGGAGCCTACGGAGTAAGTAGGGCACGAACCGCCGACACTGCATACCTATAGTACTTACGGCGTAAGCAACCCGCTACCCCTCACGCTATCGGGCAAACAATTGGTGAGCTTAAGTCTGACAGCCTTGTGCGGGGAAGTATGTCACACTACTCCGGAGTATACTCTTGGCGCTTGCTGTCGGGCTCGTTGAACCCTCTTTAATGTTTTTTTATGTCGATTTTCTTTACTTTTTTTGGGGGGGGGAGGCTAAGAGCGCGTAGGAAGCGCGACAGATGTCTTCTTCTTTCCCCCTTCTAGCACTCTGGCTTAGTATGCCCGCACTTCCACGCAATTGTGGAGATAGTGCGCTCCATTGCACCAGTTTTCTGCGAAGGTTCGCGGAAGGGCAAAGATTACTTGGATAATCAATCACTGGTTTTTCTCCCCACATCGATCTTCCTCTTGATATACTACCTCAGTGGTAGATGGTTGAAAGACAAGATGACAGATCGGAGTTCCAGCTTCCTTTCTGCCACCTCGGCCCACTCCTTCGTACAGCAGCTGCAGCCAGATTCCGAGCTCGATAGCCAGACGAAGGCCTACCAGGAAACGCTCGACCACGAAGTGGAAGCAAGCGAAAAGAGGCGCCTGAATCGTATATATTATAATGTGAAGCCAGAGGAAGGGTACAATCACATCTTTAAACCCCTCCGGCGGAAAGGAACTGATCCTAGAACATAGCACGATCTACCACGGGGCCGAAATCGCTCGGAACACGTTACAAGCCAAGTGCGAGGAATTCTTTGCACTGCAAAAACCGTCCGACCCATTGTCCCGTTCGTCGCCCGCGTCACGGTTTCGCCGTCATCATCGAAAGTCCGACTCGGCGCATTCGTGGATCGGGGCCGAGATTAAAGAAGCTGGGCTATACACGGCCGAAGACGTGAAAGGTCTGACCCTGCGGGCGGAGAAAAAATGGAAGGACGGGGCGGGGACTGTAGGTACCCTGAGTCTGCTTTCCTTTCTGTCTTTTTTGTCTTTTCTGTCTGTCTTTACCTGCACATCCCAGACAGTAGAGCGGCAATGATGCCAGTGGCGGTGGCAGTAGCAACAGACGAGAAAGAGGCTGACCCGCCAAATCAAGATCGCCCGAAACTTCAATACGATCTGTAACAGCCTAGACGCCCACAAAGGCATCTTTGATTGTTTCCCCAGCGCCACCTGCTATACCTCGGCGCTTTGTGGCGCTGTGTCGATGATCATCCAGGCTTCGGTCAACTACTCGACCATCGCAGAGCAGCTCTCCTCCCACATCACGACCCTGTCGGAGCGTATTCTAGTCTGCACCCGGTGGGTAGACGCCTTCCATGAGCCCGTCATGCAGGAACGCCTCGCCAGCATCTACGGAGCATTTTTCGACTTTTTCACCGAGGTGGCGGGTTGGTTTCTCAAGCCGTGGCACGCCCGGGTCCTGGACTCCTTCAACAGCCACTGTGCGCCCAAATACGAAGCCACCTTCTCGGCGATCAACCGCTCCCTGGATTTGATGACCGAGTATGGAGTGATTTTGATCGCGGATGGCGTCCTGAAGCTGTCCCAGTCGGCCGCTTATCTGCGAGAGGCGATGGCCAAATGGCGCACCGAGTTCAAGGAGGTCGAGACGTACCGACGGGAGGTGGGACAGTGCATGCACATCCTTTTGGAAACCAGCGAAACTCAGCAAAGTGGGTTCCATCCTCAGCTAAATCCTCGCCTTACTGTATAGTATTGTCAAGTTAACGAATGTGTGCTTTCCCCTCTCACCACAGTGCACTTGCGACAGATCGAGCAACAGTCCCGTCGTCACCAATTGCCAACCGGAAGAAACCAGCTGCACCTGTTGCAGCAGCTGCAGGAGCCGCATCTTTCCCGAAGCAATCTTGACCGCCGTGATGATCAAGCCGAGAGCCAAGAGGGGCGAGGCAGGGGAGGAGAAGGAAGCCCAACATCCTCCACAACCCCCTTGATTCCCAAGTTCACTTCTCACGCCGACGCAAAGCAATATTGTGCCCATTTTGAGGATTTCATCACCGCGGTGGGCGCGAGCGATGGGTTGGATCTCGTCTCCGATGCCCACGTCATCCGGCTGGACCCCTTGCTGGTCCGCCGCTTGGGGGCCTGGCTGCAACCTCATGCGGACCATGGTGTGATGATGGATAGTTCTGTGGGCAGCCCTCGGACCCTCTGGATCAACAGTCCCTACCAGCGGGGCACCACCCATGGCGCGCAGCTGGCCGCGATCAAGGTTCTTCAGGTCGCTATCCGCGCCCAGGCACCGTTCATATCCCATTTCTGCCATCGCCCACACTGGACCCCGGTCCCGAACTTTGTCGGCACGGCGAGAGACGCGGGCCTCCTCGCGCTAGTCTATAGCCTGATCCTGCAGCTCCTGCAGTACCGACCACCAGGGCAAATTCTTCTACCCACGCATGACCTAGCATCTCTGGGTAGTCGTGATCGTCCGATGCAGATCGAGACCTGCTGGCGTCCGGCATTGGAGATCTTGCGCCTTCTTCTGGCGGGGAGCTCGTCAGTGTTGGGATATTGTATCATTTCCGGCTGGACGGAGCTAGAGGAGGAACAGAGCGCGGCGGACGGTGCCTCGGAGCTGTGCACGGAGTTTCTGGACGTGCTGTTCAACCACGCAGCCCCCTCTCTGCGGGTCTTGCTCACGACTTCCGGCCAGTCGCGAATCCTGGATGAGTATGTGGGCTTAGAAGGAAGGGTCCGGACCGAGCAAACCGCTCAACAGATGGCACGGAATGGGCGAATAGGGTTGCTGTTCTGAGTGCGTCGGAATCTCACTCCATCACGGAGCCGACATGATGCTCTCCACCCAAACAGGCGTCATCCCCCTCAATAGGCGGCTATCGACTCCGGAGAGAGACACTGCATCAAAACTGGATTTCTGCTCTGTTGCTGGCCCTAAAAACAGGCGCTTGATGACCATGATGAACTGGCTAACCTGACGCGTAGCCCTGCGTCTCCGGACCTTGAAAATCCAGATCCCAATCACTCATGCGCGATCTCGAGGACCACAGGCCAGGGGATAGTGGCACAGGAGCCGTCAACATCATGACAGATGGCTCTAACAACGATTGACGGGCTCCTTGGCCCGTCAGGCATGCACCCATGGGTGCCTCGGGGACCTATGGCCTTATGTATGCACATAGTTCAGAGCGAAGGTCTGAAGAGCCTTCCTCTTCTTCTTTTCTTCCCAAGAATGGAATTCTTGCCTGGTTAGGATTTTATCTTCCTTTGTAGCCTCACAACGATGTCTATTTTGACAAGCTGGATGAACAGCAGGGGTGTGGGCTAGAGACACAAGGGATGGAAAAAGAATATGATTCTCTCGAAGCAAACTCTCCGTAATACACCAAGCATGTCCTTGCGGATTTCCAAAGTCTATCTTTTGGCCGAACTCGCGAGCGCTCTTGCGACGTGATAGGCCATTTTCTTTTTACCGTACAACGAACGTGCTGACATTACATTGAAGGGGCGGGGGGTGGTCTCCTCCATCTCTGTGTTAATTGATTTTTGAGCTTTGCTGACCTCACCATAATCGACCCCGGGGGTCAGTCAACAAACTTATTTTGAAAAGCACTGTTGTCTTGTTCTTTGAACGGAGATATGGTCATCGCATGTCCTTGTGTCTACTGAATTTGCGGTGTGGGGCAAGGCACCTGTTTCAACATGTAAGAGCCTTGAATTTGACAGTGTCGCTATAAATTTGGCTTCATTGATTAATCGGATTCTTGTATCTTGTATCAAAGAGGTCTGATGGTCTTACTGGGCCTTTCTCTAGAAAGAAAATCCATCCGAGCTTCTGGTCTTTTATATCCTTAAATGATTGGGAATGCATTTATTCAGACACTATGATGGAAGTAAAGCTGCTAACTCTCTTATGTGATGTTATTTCATCTGTGTTTCTCTTGGCGGATCTCGTAGCATGCTGCCTGTAAACAGGCATCATTTACTTCCTTAGAATAGTCCTGGTAGCGTTTGACAAAGCTGTGAAATCTTCAGTGATTAGTTGCTGAAGTATCGGCCCTTTTAGTTCACCACTGGCACACTCGCATGGTCCTATGCTTGTGTCTCCCACTGGCAGCTAAGAGAAGGGAAGAATCTACTTAACTACTCCTACCCTGATGAGTCAACTCAACCAGCTTTTTGTTAATGTGATCTACATGCGGGCTGGCTACATAAGCGGCCTGGCCGGCTTGCCAAGATTTCCAGTTAATATAGTAAAACTGTTGTTGTATATTTGTAAAATATTGTAACTAATAATTATACTTATATAGCTTAAAACAAGAGATTGTAGTATATTAATATGGGAGCAGTACTTTTAAAAAACTATAGAATCGCGGGGGACTAACTATAGTTAGTACGGTTATAGATAATGTAAGCAAAGACTAAAAACCGCATTGGCTCTTCTAAATGCCCTGAGGTATTAATAGCGATCACCTGACAGGGCGGGTAGAACGGGCATCGATCATCCCGAAGAGCGAGCACTGAGCACTGGGGTAAATCTGTCAAGCAGCGGTAGCCCGGAGGAGTTGCCGGGCGGAACGGAACGGATGTGAGGCTAACAGTCACAGTACCACAGTACACAGTTCTATATATTTGTGTAATCGTAATTCCGCGTAAGAAACAAAAAAGGAGGGGTGGTGGAAGTTGGGACAATCGCGGGTCATGTTACCTATAGCCTGAACATATAGAATATCTTCGCATCCTTGTAACCTTCTCCCTCAGTCCCCCTTTGAAGGGGTCACTTTAAGTTTACTTGTTGGTTTCACTAGTTTGCACCGAAGGAGGAATAAGCAAAAAAGGGAAGCAGAAAATATGGACACCTCCTTTGCACCTTACCTGAGGTTCTCCGATGAAAACAGACAGTATGAGAGCACCCTCGGCGATAGGCAGACTCTGAAAAGATGCTGACGCAGCGGCTGCGCATTACAGTCCAGACACTCCGGCCCTGGAGGTAACTCTCAGTGGGCCACGAAACTTCTATACCCAGAATCCAACCGGGAATTTCTTTACCTTGACTGTCAAGCGACTTGGGGAGCGCGAACCTTCCGAGAACCGGCACAAGCCATGTTATTTCTACTGGTCTCCGAGCACAGATGAGGGGTTTCGGGTTTTTCGCACCCAGGAATCGGATGCGCAGGAGCAGGAGGTGGAGGTGGTGGTGGTGAAGTTGAGTTCTCCCTCGCCGGCAACGCAGCAATCGGACCAACTCCACCTATGGTCCTTGAGCGCGGACAAAGATTCAGTGTCGTGGGACGTCAGTCTGGGTGAAAACATGTTCCGCAAGCTGGAAAAAAGTGAGTCGGTCACGTACGTGCTGTTTTGGCCGGGGGGGCAGGTCTATCTGTGGGACTGGGGCACAAGCATAGGAGACAAGGGGTTTTCTGCCCGCCGGGAGCTGGTGCCTAAGTCCACCCCAATCGTCCTCCCAGGCGGTGCCAGATGTGCGTTCAGTTTGGTGGATGGCCATGTGCCGCCGCTGCCGCCTCGACCAACGGACCCAGGTGTCAGTAGTGTGTGAGTTTCCTCTTGCCACCCCTCCTCTAATGAGGAAATGCTGACCACAACTGATGCGAGAGCACCAAAGTACCCCAGGTACTCCGATCCTCCGTCTCGAGCTGGATGCGCCAGCAACATGGAAGGTACTGGAAGACTTACCCTTGACCATAAAGCTCACATATCATGGGGTGTCGGGAGAGGAGTCCCCACGACCGATCACGTTCTCGGTCGGCGATTTGTACGCGTGGGGGGTACTGTCCGCCTATCGGCGTCGGGGTAGTTCTGGGGAATGGGGTGCTTGGCTTAGTACTGCTGCGTGGGGTTATCCGGAGTTTGGGGACGACGAAATCAAGTGCACGGTGGGGACGAGCGATGCGTTCATGACTCTGCAGCCCCACGAGACGTGGCATGACGTGTGGCCGCTTGAGTGTGAGCTGTCTCTACCAGCAGATGCCCGTGTCGGAGAGGTTATTCGATACCGATTTGAGGGATGCAAGCTAGCCTGGTGGAATTGGGGAACATTGGAGGATCATAAGAATACAAGTATAACATTAACTGGTCTGGGAGGAGCGATCGTCGATCCACCCAACAATGACGGGCGGCCAGAGGTTATGATACCGGCTTCAAACCTGGTGGAATTTACAGTCGTGGACTGAGACTGAGAAGTTTGGAATTCAACCCAATCTATCCTCAACCGGGCATACTTATTGAAATGGAATCATTATGGCGCACTTAGACGTTATCACTACCCGCAAGTAGCGGCTCGTTCTCATCTAACGGAGTCAACTGGCAATGCTGATTTTTCCATGCCAGCCACAACAGAGATGCCTGGACTAGAGCAAAGACCCCATTGTCCACGGCCGGCCAACCGACGAAGATATACCAGTTATAGATCGTAAACCATGATGCGTAGATATCCCAACTAGAGCCGAGATATGTCACCCGCAAAGGCCAAGTGATAGCCAGAACTGAGAACACTCCTGCTTGTGCCGCAAGTCCTACTGGACTCAATGCTCGCTGAGGCGGCTGACCTTTCCTGAGCTTTGCTGCCTGACAGAACACTGAGCCCAGAGTAAGGAGTGTCGTGAATGGATTTAGTAACATGAAATGGACACCACTCAGCAAGGCGAACAGAAATTCATCTTGCCTGTCGTGGGGACATTGTTTTCTGTTTGTGATCAAGACCATCAAGACTGCCGGAATAATGGACACGAATAAGAAACCGATATATGGCAATGCGTGGCAGGACTTTTGGCGGAGCGATAAGTGGGAGGAATATTTTAAACATAGTGTAAAGCTTTTTCATTATGTCTCAGTATCTATTTTCATCTTTTGTTCTCTCTTCTTTCTTTCAAACGTGGCTTAGAAGCTACAGGGGAGATGAAATCAGAACCGGTTAACTCACGTGAGGTGGTAAAGCATCCAGACCACTGTTAAGTGAATGAAATTGACCCAATCTCCAATGGATCTAGGATGCTCGAGAAACATGTCCGATCTTCCATCTGGGGTGTTGTTGTACAATAAACCTAGGAGAAACTGCTCGGTGGCACAGATCAAGTTTAAGGATAAATAGCAGAGCGAAAGACCCGAGCTATCCTTTCTCGTCCAGAGGAGTTTCAGCTGGGGTAGAAATGAGATGATGCTGAAAACCAGTAGGATGCTATCAGGGTGAAATTAGTGAGGGTTGGGACTTTACAAATTATCGAGTAACGCACATTCGGACCCAGCAAGGGAGGAGTAGTTGAGTGACCATCATTCTTCTAAATCGAGTATTAGCACTGTGAGAACGGACACATTGAGAGAAGATTGTGCAATGGGTCTTGGCAGTCGAGGGGTTTTTAGATCATTTTGACTTGCTTCGATTTCTTAGTATATTTGCATGGTCCGATACAAGACTCCTTACGACTAGCCGGCCACTCGTATGTACTATGAACATTGAAAAATAACCAGATACTGAACCCTGATATTACTGAGTGTAACTGAGGATTCTGAGAATTGTTGGAGTTTCCGGCACTGCTGCCTAATATTCAATTTTCACAACACCAATCAACACTTCCTCCGTACACTAATAATATAATCGCCAATCGCTAGCTCAGAAATCCAATCTATCTGGCTGAGTACTTTTCCGCCACTGTATCCATCGGATATCAGGTATGGGTCCACCCCACCGTTGGTCCCTTCCCGACGGCCCCCTATTGATGGGAAGAGTGGTAGTGGCCATGTCGATGCCAAGGATGATTCATTTGACGTTTCGAGTGAGCCTTTATTGATAGGTGCACGAGGCTGCCAGTTGGAATCTTCTCATCAGAACTGAGCCTTCTTTGACCGTCTTACCGGGCCACTTGGATCAACTGGAGCATGACTGCTAGCCGCAATAGCCGCGACAGATGAGACGGGAATTTGCGAGGGTGTTGGCGAAGCAGGCCCGGACCATAACCCTGCAGTTGGCTTCGGAGTACAGCCGCCGTACGCAAAGCCCTTGTTAGGTGCAATGGCCACTGCGGTAGCACGGTGAAGGTCACACTGACTTGAATGCTCAACCCAAGACCACGCTTGACATTTTGTTGTTTGACCGCACCAGCGCTCACACTCGGCTGCTGTTTCGATGTGAAAACTGTAAGTGATGGGGGCGCTGCTGAACCAAGCAAAGGTCGCGTTATGGATGTTGGCCCAACACTCAGCAGTGCCTTCGACGCCAATAATGGCTATGGCAGTAGCAAGGCAGAGAATGCGGACAAAAGCCATTATAAGAGATGCGTTCACCAAGGAAATAGAAGGAAAAGATACAGTGGAAGAGAACTTGTCTAGAAGACGATATATATAGAGAGAAATCGTGTGGGATCGAGTATTTACAGATCTGAATATGAACGGTAGTGTCATGTCTTGGTATGGAGTGGAGCATGACTACAGAGACCCCACCAGGAAGTTTCGCTTGGTGATGAAATAGTGCGCCACAATGGGTACCGCTAAGGGGTCTTTATGTCTTAATGCGAACAGTCTGTTCTTGGAGATGGTTTCCTGATTGAAACAGACTAGGAATTAGGATTTGTTTACCTTACCAAACAATAGCCTGATACAATTTTAATGAAATTGCTCCATTTTGTCCATTGTGTAGGAGATATCCAGAAGGATGAAAAGGTTTGTGACATATTCGCTCGCATTGCGCTGCAAAATTAATTGCATTCAATAAAGAGGGTTGCAAATCACTGCATATAGGCCTGAGAGCATTGGAACAAAACCAATCTCTTTTACATACCTTTAGGTAATTGTTTCCATCTATTGTAATGAAGTACTGACCACTCGAGAGAAAGTTCTATCGTTGATGTTTTGGCATTAACTGGTGGATACAACAATCGCATAAATCTATACAGACATCTAACCGCGAAGGGAAGAGAATCCTGCAAGAAAAATTGAGCGTGGCATGCTATCGGAGCCCTAAGACTTTAACACCCCTGGCGTGGGCTTGCGCAGGCAGATTCCACAAGTTGACTATCTGGACTAATTATATAGTGACTTCGCGTACCCGACTCGGATAAAGACAAGTGAATCTCACCATACTTATTTCCCTGTTGCTTAGCATACTAAGAATGGACCCGGAGAATTGGTCCTAACTCCTTGTATCCAGGAACAACACACATACGGCTCTCATTACCAGTAGTTTTGTGGATCTGGTTATATGATCTACTGGAGCCAGTCAGTACGGTAGTGGAACAACTTGCACACTAGAAGTTGAAGCTATACGGTATTTGGAAACTGGCATCTGGCATTCATTTTCCACATAAACTCCTCATTCTGAGTCAATTAGGCGCAAAGTTTCTGGTCAGTCTTCTCGAGCCCTTGGACAATCTACCTCTGTTTGGAAAAATTGCTAATGATTATTCGCATATAAATAGGGTAACCCGCTCCTCATACTATCCTTAATCTTCAGTAAAAGTTTACTATCTCTCTCTTATTTTCTTTCTTAGTCTCTCATTAACATACGCTCCTTTTTCTCCCTTCATCCTCCAATTCTCTATTTCTCTGTGTCGTTGGTCTCATTGCTCCGTCTTATTTGTTTTCCACATGCCGCTGAGCAACGAAGTATGAGGCCCATTTCTCTCGTTATATGGGCCTCATGGCTCGCTTTCAACCATGCGCGGGCAGCAGCTGTGTTCGCCCACTTCATGGTAAGTCAAAGATATAGAAGACACTCTAAGTTTTGTGATGGAGAAGACTGATCAAGTACTTTGACTCTAGGTAGGTAATGTTCCTACATGGGATGCTGCCACCTGGGAAGACCACATGCTCTTAGCTATAGATGCTCATGTTGATGCATTTGCCCTCGACATAGCTAATGGCTGGTATGCCAATGAGCCTTCGTTGGCCTTAGCATTTGAGGCCGCCGAGACTTCTGGTTTCCAGCTCTTCTTCTCCTTCGATTACGCCGGAAATGGTTCATGGGCGCAAGAGGATGTCATCGCCCTGATAAGTCAATACAAGGGCTCAAGCGCTTACTACCACTACAATGGCCAACCATTCGTCTCTACATTCGAAGGCCCCGGCAATGCCGAAGATTGGGTGACTATCAAAGTTCAAACAGGCTGCTTTTTAATCCCCGATTGGTCTTCTTTGGGAGCTATCCCAGCCGCAGCGGCAGCAAATGGAGTTGCCGAGCAGTAAGTCGGAGTAGTATTGTATCACCCAAGGTTGACCTAGCACTGACGTGGGCACCCTCGGGTTTCTTAGGCTGGGCTGGTTGGCCGTGGGGAGACTCGAACATGACCACATTTGTTGATGCTTCTTACATCGAAACGCTGAATAGTTCCGGAAAGCCTTATATGATGCCAGCTTCTCCGTGGTTCTATACAAATATGCCCGGCTACGACAAAAATTGGGTCTGGAGGGGAGACGATACGTGGTACCAACGGTGGATTCAGATATGGTATATGCAACCTGAATTCGTTGAGATCATCAGCTGGAATGACTATGGTGAGTCTCATTATATTGGCCCACTCGATAATAGCTCCTACGGCGCCTTCGCAGCGGGTCGAGCTCCCTACAACTATGTTGAGAATATGCCGCACGATGGCTGGAGGGAAGTCCTTCCATATATGATTGACACATATAAAAATGGTCGAAGCTCTGTTAGTGAAGAGAAGATTGTGGCGTGGTTCCGCACCTCGTTATCAGATGACTGCAATCGCCAGTGGACTACTGGAAACACTGCTTCGCAGTTGCAAGAGGAATTTCCGCCTGATGAGATTGCGCAGGACCGTCTGTTCTTTACCGCGCTGCTTGCCTCACAAGCAGAAGTAATCGTGCACTATAATGCACCGACGAATGTGATCGAAGCTGACTGGGACTTCTTACCCCCTTCCCCGGAGGGATCTGGGGGTGTTGGTCTCTATCATGGGAGTGTCCCTTTGAAGCATGCGCAGAGAGTCACAATTGAACTTGTGCGTGACGCCACCACTTTCCTCACTCTAACTCCAGTACAAAGTATATCGGCGGATAATTGCGTTAATGATCTCACCAACTGGAATAGCTATGTGGCTGTTAGTGAAAGCATTGAAGTGACGGAGGAATATGCTGCTTTCCATCTCAGTCAGATGATCTGCACGGCTGGCTACAGTGTTGGTGACTTTGATGAGCTTTGCCGCTTTACATGCTCTTTAGGATACGTACGTGATCTTGGTGCCATGCCACCGTCTTACTATTGAGACTGACCAATTATTAGTGTCCAGTTGGGGCCTGTGTTTGTACTAATCTAGGCGTGTTGACCAGTTTCCCCAATGCAACAGGAGAGGTAGGATATCCTGCCAACGGGGATGCCAATTGGTCTGGCCTCTGCACTTTCGCATGCAACCTCGGGTTCTGCCCTAGCGAATACTGCTCCAAAAGTGTACAACCTCAATATATACCTAGTGTCTCACCTTTTACACCCTCCGCGTGTGTGTCTGGCACAGGCAACGGCAGTTTCTCCGGGCTCTGCAGCTATACCTGCAATTTTGGGTTTTGCCCCGAGAACCACTGTTCCTGCACTGAAACTGGAGCCTTGGTAACGGCTCCCTCCATTGTAAACGAGACCGGGGTCTCTTTGATTGGCTATGACTCCGACTTGTGCAAATGGTCCTGCGAGCGTGGATACTGTCCTGATACTGCCTGTGCACGCGCGGTGTTCAGTTACCCTGACAATTCATGCAGTGCCGCCCAAAAGTCTACAATCGAGCTTGAGATGACCAACGCGATCTCTCTGGCTTCCTTTGCTGCATCCGATTTCCAGTCCGGCCCATACTACGAAGCCTTCTTTCCCGCTAGTGTGCGGTCCAGCACGTTCACGGCGGACGCCGCCAACGTGTTCGCAAGGTCCGCCAAGTTGCTTTCTGGCCAAGACACGCAGTCAAATGGCGAACCGTATAAACTGCAAATCACCTGCCATAACAAAGGCCTGTGCGTCAAGCCAGGGCAGGAAATAATCGCATACATGAACGATGGGAAACGGACTATGAACTTTTGCAACCGATTTTTCGTGGCGGACACCGACCCCGACAGCAATAATAAGATTACAAGTACCGCCGCGAGGTTAGCTAATTGTGGGACTTTGAATCTGCGCAAATGCTCTCGGTCACGCTCCACAGTCATCGTCCATGAGTCCATGCATACACGATATGTTATGGGTAAAGACACACAGTTGGGTCTCCCACAATCCCCAGGTCTGCGATGCGCTACTAAGAATCATCTACTAGGGCCAATGATTATGCCTACGGCATCAATGGTTGTTTAAGCCTCGCAGCCAACACATTCACCCGAGCATGTCCGGCATACAAAAATCTGCCGAACCTGTGTCCGGATCCCACCACCGGACTAGATGGGCATTGTGATAAGAGCTATACCGCAATGAACGCTGACTCCTGGGCACTGACGGCTGCTGGCGCTTACTATAGCGCTCAATGTAGCCGAGAATTCCCCATTTCCAATGAGGTACCTACCACACTCAACCTTGCTTCCCACTTAACAAAGCGAGACACAGGCGATTCAGGCGCCTGCAATCTAGTAGATGATTTCATCCTGTGGGATGTCTATGATAATTCGGATCAGGTGACCGGCCTAGTTCATTTTGGGGATTCATTCGCGGCAGGTATGGGCACTGGGCGTACACCTTGGACTTATTGCCGCGTGGGCAGTGAAAATTACGGCAAGCTCCTTTACAACTACTTCGATAACACCAGTCTTCCCTATCAAAACTATGCATGCTCAGGAGACACTACAGTTGGACTGGCTGACAAAGTCAGCGCATGGACAGTTACATCGGACACGAATGTGGGGACGCTGACGATGGGAGGAAACAACCTCGGCTTCGACGACATTGTTTACTATTGTATCCTGACTCCCAACTGGTGGCGCTGGGCCAGCACAAACAAGAAATGGTGTGAAGAGTCCAAGTCCAAGGCCCGCGATCTGATGGCCGACGATAGCGAAAATGGCCTGCAATCACTACTCACGGCGGCATACCTGAGCATCATGAACAAGGCGACCAACGCCGACTTCCGGCTTTATGTCACGGGATATCCTCGTTTCTTCAACAACGAGACTACCACCTGCGATTATTCTTCTTTCCACTTTTGGTGGGGTAAGTACAATGGCGCCTGGGACCCACGCATCGTGTACTTGACCACCGCCATGAGGACAGAGATGAACGGTTTGGTGCAACAGGTCAACTCGGTAATATCAGCCGCAATCAGTGAGGCTAACACTGTCTTGGGGAGTGCCGGTGTCGTGTATGTCGATGTCGAACCTTACTTCGAGGGACACAGGTTCTGCGAGGATGGTGTCAAAGAACCCGACTCCAGCCGCGATGCGACGTACTTCTTCCTCAGCAATTGGAAAGACGTTATGATCGACAATCAAGAGACAGTAAGTTCTTCGTCTTTCTTCTCTCTATCGCCGCTGCAGTTTCCCACAAGATAGGCCACTAATTTGTGTCTGGTTGACACTTGCATAGACCACTTCTGCCGAGATCGCTGCCGAGGTGGCGACCATCATTGCGGATGGGCTCACTCTCCCCGACGCGGCCACCTGCAACACCACCTTGGGTACCGACCCTGATCCTTACGCAGTAGCCATGTGCCGGTCTGCCCTCCGGATTGCGGGCGATCCAGGGGGTCAGGAGTCCCAGCTCTTTGCCCAGGCTCAGCTCGACATCGCCAACAAGAATTATTCCAGCCAGGATATCAGTTTATGGGTGCCGGTGAACCAGATCAAAACCTTTCATCCCAGGAGTAATGGCATGCTCGCATTTCGCGATGCTGTAGTGGCTGCACTGGTCTTCTTGCGCGATGTGCAGCGTGAAAGGAGAGCTGCGCAGGACAGACCTATCAGGACACACTGGGTTCCCGTGGCATCGAGTTTCTTCGACTGATATAACTTAATCTTCTTTGCGAATGATATAAGAGCCTCTGTCCCCTCTTTATGCAATTCTGTAGAAATCAATACAAGTGTGATTACAACTTTGATTCAACTGTCTGCAAGCAAGCGAAGATTTAAACCAACTTGATCATCGCCCTCATGTCTCACCGTGTTACGAGTACTCCATATGGAAAGCTGCCCTGCATTACCTCTGCACCCGGTAAAAACACCAAACCAGTGTGTCTGTCATCGCCATAATCCCAAGCCCTGACGGCTATTTCACTGAGATACTCTGGGTCTAGTGCTTGCAAGACTCCCCTTAAAAACGAGGTTCGATGGAGGTGTCCTTGGACCTTATGACCTTCTTTTTATATGTGAAGGCATAACGACGTTTTCGCCTGGAAACAAAGGGGAAAAACCAATATTATAAACAAGCTGCCTTCCCAGCTAGAACATGCCTGCATTGGGCAACTTCGAAGGCGCTCTTAGTTACTGAAGTGAGAAGCAAAGTCAGAAAGAAGGGTGCCGGCCTGGTATAGATGATAGTCCTTAATTTCCCCTAACCAGTCACCTGAAATCCAAGCCGAGTTCACATTCCTGGACGCTATTTTCGGTGGTATGTGCTTAAATTAACGTCGACACGTAAGCGTAGTGCTACAAAAGTATTTATCCGCTTTGCGCGTGTGGTTCAGGAGGATCATTGCAACATGCAAAAATAAAATCTTTTGTTCTGCACTGAACCTGAGACAATTTCAATCTCACAGCTGACTTAGCTAAGCACAGGCTTGTTAATTATTTCTTTTCTCTGATTGTATTTATATTAGAAAAACCCACTCTCTAATTGCTAAAGACTAGGCTAACAATGCTCTCAAGTAACCGGAATTGTAGTCTGTTTAGTACCGTGAGATCTACGCCTATACTGTCGGTTGGCTTGGTAACAAGAAGTTAAATATACTAATTAATCTTGTTAGAATAATGACATTCACACTGTCAATCAAGAGCCCGGAGAAGCCCTCCGGATAATGATCTCAAGACCCATAGTTCTAATGCAAATTGTTAATCAAATGGTTTTCATCAGCATCACTTGTGTAGACAACATCCTATACAATATCTAAGTAGTACAGTATGTATAATGATCTACACTGATATAACTTACTACATCGGTCAAAAACAGGTAATGTGATTCTATAGTGCTTTGTAATTGTAGGTGTAAGGGCTCAACCAGCCCTTCCAACCTTCGCGAATAATCTATATATAGCGGGCCTCAGGCACGAATCACGTAACAACCAAGCGAGCAGACCGCGATCTGCCATAAGGGCGGCGGCTGCCTCGCGAATTAGGCAAATTAGCAACAACACCATAAGGCAATATTGGCACCTTAGGCCTCGCGAGAGACTATTCGTTCATCACGCTATTTTACTTACTTTAGTCCTTATAGTAGGCATAGCACCAGTATAGTGTACCAAGATTTGGGGACCACAGTAGAATAGTATTTTAAGTCTTTATAAACAAAAATACTAGGCTTCCTCCAAAAGGAAAGCTAAAGAAAGTCTATATCTGGGGTTTTTATAATGTAATATAAAGCTAATTTACTAATCATTAGTTTAAAATATTTTATATATCTTTAAATCTTGACTACTGGACGAGCTATATAAGTCTACTAATACCAATCAATATTTATTTATTTAGATATCTTCTTAGCTAAGGAAATAGCTGAATAGAAAAGGGTATACTGTTACAGTGTTACCTTCGCCTTCTCAATTTTTATTATTCTGCCGGCAGATTTGTTCTTGCAGAGGGGCCACTATATCCTTCCGCAAAGTAACCTAATAACAGCATGACTCAAGCATAGACTGTTTTCCCTGCATTTTTGTATACCACCCAGTCCATTCACAACTCTACCATCAAACCAAAATGGGCAAGTCCAATCTAGAGCTGGTCAAAGAATGCGACCGGTAATTGCCTTGCCCCTCCGACCCCTCCCCCTTCACTGTCCATCGGAATGCTTACTTACCCATGATCCCACCACGGTAGATTCCCGTACTACCAGGATGACCCCGCATTCTACACCGCGCACCTGGAGAACTACCACGTCTTCAAAGTCAGCGGCTGCGACGCCGTGTTGGGTTACATCCTCAACAGCGTGGTGCAGCGCTTCCCCTGGCCGGCCGAGTTCTGGGCGGTCGACTCCACGACGCGGACCGTCACCCTCGTGACCGGCGCCGATGCGACCCCGGCGCAGCGCAGTCGGCAAGTCGCGCAGACTCTCGCCGCAGCGGTGGAGCAGGGCACGTTCGAGATCCTGCGCGGCTGGCGCGACGAGCTCTACCCTATCTACGGGCCAGGGGGCGAGTTCCTGCTGGAGATGGAGCGCTCGGCCACCCCGCTCTTCGGGGTGGTCTCCTACGGCATCCACGCCACGTGCTACGTCGAGGACGACGAACAGGGCCTCCGGATCTGGGTGCCGCGGCGCTCGCGCACGAAGCAGACCTACCCGGGGATGCTGGACAACTCCGTGGCGGGCGGGATGAGCTCCCACGAGCGGCCGTTCGAGTGCCTCGTGCGCGAGGCGAGCGAGGAGGCCTCGCTGCCGGAGGCCGTGACGCGCGCGAACGCGCGGGCCGCCGGCTGCGTCACCTACTTCTACGTCCGGAGCTCCAAGGCCGGCGGCGAGACCGACCTGCTGCAGCCCGAGGTCGAGTACATCTACGACGTGCGGGTCGCCGCGGACATGGTGCTGCAGCCCTGCGATTCCGAGGTCGAGCAGTTCCACTTGCTCTCGGTCGAGGAGACCCAGGCGGCCCTGGCGCGCGGCGAGTTCAAGCCCAACTGTGCGGTCGTCTTGATCGATTTCTTCATCCGCCATGGCATCCTGACCGCCGAGAACGAGCCGGATTTCTTGGAGATTCTGGCCCGGATACACCGGCGCTTGGAGTTTCCCACTGCCTCGCATGCGACGAACTAGAAAGAAAGAGGAGGCGAGACAGATAAAGGCATGTATGAGAGCGAAGCAGCAGCAGCAGGGAATGTACACAACATGTCATAGAATTTAGTGGTTCTCTATTTCAATATACCCAAATTTCACCAATCGAACGCCGGCGCTGCAATCGAAGGACCCCAATCAAATGCAATCAGACTTTTTTCTGTTTTTCAATCCACTTTCCCAAATACTAATCGGACTTCGAGCGCTTCTACAACCCAGAATAGCTTTAGGGAATCAGAAAACAAACGTCAAAGACGACTCTCGTCCTTTGCTGTCCTTATTTCTTAAGAAGAAGGTAGACATAGTCGATCCGCAAGGGTGCCAGCTTCTTGTAGGGACCTTCGAGGTAGAGCAACAATCCGCCAAAGGAGGTGAAGACAGCCCTGGAGAGAAGAGAGATCCGAGGTTAGTCATAGTCACAACTTCCATGAGATCAAAAAAACCCCCCACATGTCGCCATAAAGATCCCAGTACCAGGACACCAAGAACTTACATATTTCCCGCAGTCGAGCTCTCCTCAAACCGGTAGACCTTGCCGTGGCAGACGTAATCGTAGTCGTTGGCCAGGGTCTGCTCGCCCATGCCGACCTCCTTCCAGCCCGCCTTGGCCCCGGAGTCGTCCTTGCCATCCAGCGACAGAGTCGACGCCAGCGCCATGTTGAGGGACTCGCCCACGACGCAGGGGTACAGCTCGGTGTTGACGTCGAGCGTGAAGGTCGTGAAGTTGTCCGAGGAGGTACAGGTCAGGCGCGACACGCGGTCATATTTCTGCTGGTTGATCGCCGTGATGGTGAAGGTGTCCTCGAAGAGTAACGGGTCGGACATGGTGGGCAGGTTTCGTTGCACACCGAGTTTTCTTCGTGTAGAGAATTGCGACCTTGGTTGTTGGTGTGAAAGGTGTGTATAAGCCGGTCGATAGATGAGAAGCGAGCGCGCGCGCGGAGGGTGGAAAGATCCAGAGTGAAAGAAAGTGAGGAGTTCGCGCGGGAGAAACCCGACGACAGCTTTTTTGGTAGTAGAACTTTTAGTGCCGCCGTCCTCGCCGCCGCCGCCGCTTTTACAGTACCTTTCCGTGCATTGCCCCGCAGCCAAATCTCAAAGCTTGAAGAAACAATTTCATGCGCGCTTCAGCTGAGTTGCATTTACCACAACAACATTCTCAATAATGTCTTTTCGAAAGAGGAATATTGGATTATCGACTGGAGGCGATCGGACTGGGTCCGTCAATGCCTCTGCCGGGCTGCAGCAAGCGACGTCTGCTGCTGCTGCTGCTGCTCCAGAAACCACACCGGGCGTTCGCCCCTCCCCCGACGATGGGCGACCGACGACGTCGACAGGAACACCGTCGCTTGATAACATACTTGCTGGACATGGAGGGCTTCCTATTGGGAAGACGTTGCTAGTGGAAGAGAATGGGACGACAGACTTTGCGGGAGCTTTGCTACGATACTATGCGGCTGAGGGCGTTGTGCAGGACCACAGAGTCCATGTCGTCGGGATGCCCGAGCAGTGGGGAAGAAGTCTTCCGGGGCTTATAGGGCCAGCTGATGCTGTCGATGATAAGCAAGACAAGCGCAAGGGCGAGCGCATGAAGATCGCTTGGAGGTACGAGCGACTGGGGGAGTTTGGAGCAGGAATTGCAGGGTCAAGAGGTAATTCGATCTATGTCCATGGGTGTGAATGAGGCGCATTGACAAGTGATAGTGCCTACAGCTACTTCCGGGGACCAGAGTCAGCCGACTGCAGACGGAAGTCCGGACAAGCGACCTGCGTTCTGTCACGCTTTCGATCTGACCAAACGCCTCACCCACCCCTCCATCACCAATCTCAACTACATCCCGCTCACCCCGTCGAACGAACCCTTGTTCACGACCATCCACAAACGCCTTGATGCTGCGATCGCTTCGAGCCCTCCAAACACTGTCCATCGCATCGTCATCCCGTCTCTCCTGAACCCCACGATATACCCGCCCGAATCGAGCCAGCCTGATAGCGTTCTGCCGTTCCTCCACTCCCTCCGAGCACTACTCAACACACCCGGCGTTCGAGCCACGGCGATGATCACAATTCCCTTGTCTCTGTTCCCTCGTGCCACGGGCCTCGTTCGATGGATGGAACTCATCAGCGACGGCGTCATCGAGCTGTGTCCCTTCCCTCACTCAGCCGACGCGCTCGCCACCTCCGGCGCAGCGACGTCCCACGAGGAGCCTCCCCAAGGAATGTTGAAGACCCATCGGCTACCGGTCCTGCACGAGCGTGGTGGCGGCAGCGACCAGAACGTCGGCCAGGACTGGGCCTTCACATTGAGCCGGCGGAGGTTCGAGATCAAGCCCTTCAGTCTTCCGCCCGCCGAAGGCGACAAGGAGGGCCAGGACGGCGCGGTTTCCGGCAACATGCCGAAGAAAGCGGATCTAGAGTTCTGAAGTGTTGGGTGTTTGTTTGAATGCAGACATCTTCGCGATTATTCCTCGTGTTCCGATCCTCGCATCATATCGTCCAGCTCGATCTGCTCGGACATGGCGGGCCCGGTGTTGACCATTGTGCGGAGATAGTGTCTACCGTACGAGTCGATGCCCGGTCCGGCGGGCGAGGCTGCGAAATACGATCGCAGGCGGCGGTTCCTCATGCAGGACGAAAGACCCAGCCATGCTTTACGGTCCCGTTAACAAATAATTCCGATGCAGAGAAGTGGTGAAAGTGGACATACCTAGAAGCAACAGGAGGGGAGTGAAAAATACGAAGAATAGAAGCAACAAGAAGCTCATTTTGACGCCTAATGATCCTCGTCGTTCGACAATCAATCACATCTTCTGGTCGCGGAAGAGCATCCATCAGCAATGTGCCCAGTGTATGGTGGCCCGTGCTCATTACTAATCACACATGGTCGGCTAACCGTAAGAGGAAAGGTCTCCATTGGGGCAGCTTCTTTAAGAGCTTCCATCCCACTAAATCTTTTTTCCTCAATTCTTGCTCTTCCCGCCAGAGAACAACACGGACTCTGCAACACTTTCGCAGTCTTTGCGCTGCTAACGCATAGGATGCTTATGCGTTCTGAGTAGATGGTAAGCCTCACTTTGTTTTTCTTTTTTTCCCTCCCTTTGCATGATTATATGAACTACTATAATCTGTCAATCCCCTGAAGCTCACAATAATCTCATTTAACGAGCATATGTGATTGAGAAACGTATTGAAAATGATTTGCAATGCCTATCCTGCTGTTGATTCTCTGCATCACTCCTTGAGTCTTCGAGCTAACAGCGCCTCAGTTACAACAGAGATTTACTTCCAATAAATTTTTACCTTCCCAATGGAATCAGACCCTCCCCTTCCCGTCCCGATCTCGTATATCGCGGGTAGCTACTTTCTCTTCTCCATTGATGCCGTCACGTATCTGAGACGCGAGCACCACATCTGCGGCGTGCTCACCGGCACCCTGCCGCAGATCCCCCAGCAGAATGTGTTTCTGGGGTTGCCGCTGAAGCTGATGCCCGAGGAGGCGCGGCTGCTGGTGGAGAAAGGTGTAGCTTGCATTGTAGACGAGGTAAAAGCGCAGCGCGAGGGCATGCGCGCCCTCCGTGAGGCCGACCGCCAGAAGTATCGCCGCGAGCTAGAATCCCAGGGCGCCCACGCCATGCGGCTGCAGACCAACCGCAAGGAGCAGCAGCGCGAGGAGGCGCTGAAGCGGGTAGATGCGAAGAAGACGGCCGCTAAGAAGAGGGCTGCTGCTGCTGCTGCTGCTGCTGCCGCCGTGGGTGAGGGTGAGGGTAAAAGTGCTGCTGGTACAGGGAGCGATGAGCCCGCACCCCCAGATACTGCTCCAGCTCCAGCTGAAGATACCCCAAGTACCACCACCTCCCCCTCCCGCCGCACTTCGATAACATCCACATCCACACCCACGCCCACAATCACAATCACAACCACAACCACCGCCCCCTACGGCACAACAATGGGCATCACCCCCGCCACCTCCCACCCACCACTCCCGTATTCACCTTCCACCTCAGCAGTCCTCCCCCCGCCCACAGTGCCCCCCTCCTACCCGCTCTTCGCCCACCTCCACGCAGAGGGGTACTACCTCTCGCCCGGCCTGCGCTTCGGGTGCCAGTACCTCGCGTACCCCGGCGACCCGCTGCGGTTCCACTCGCACTTCCTGGTGGTCGGGGCGGACTGGGACGAGGAGCTGGATCTGATGGCGGTCGTGGCCGGCGGACGGCTGGGCACGGGCGTTAAGAAGGGGTTTCTGATCGGCGGGGCGGCGCAGCAGAGGACGGATGAGTCAGGCCCGGGTTTGGGGCTGGGGGATGCGGGGAGTGTGCGGACGTTTAGTGTGGAGTGGGCTGGGATGTGAACTCTTGGTGTTGGTGTTGATATCGTGGAGGGTTTCCCGTCGATACTGATATGTATCGGTGTGGATGCTTATGGTGGCTTGGTTGCATGCCTGATTCCTGTGAGGCATGGAGTTAGAGCTCTGCTGCGCTGCACCGTTGCCTATCCGCTTCGAGTTGATTAATCCTCCTGGTGATGGGTGACGCACTTCTCTCGGTTAGCAGAGAGATGCGGTGCAGCGGGAATGCAGTCCAGCAGAAATGCATAGGGGCTGTTTTTGCTTAGCTGCGGCAGGGGCAGCTGGGCTTGTTGCCTGCCGGGTTGATCCTGCGCAGAGTCGTCCCGTTAGCCCCATCTGGGATGCTTAGGTGCCTGGCTCAGGTGCGTCTGGCTGAATCGAGATTGAGCTGGGTCGGCCGAGAGACAAGTTATGCTCGACCAAAGATAGTGCTCGATGTGAGCTACAATGAACATGAATGAACGAAATCAAATAATTATGATGAGAAGATAGATTCTGGTGTCGATTGATCTATTCGATGTCAAGACCTACTTCTGTAGACCTTTGCGCATGTGCATGTGCATATGCGTGTGCAACGTGCATTGTCGAGTGCTCATCGAGCCTCGTCGGAGTATAGCCCAATATAAGGTATTGCGCTGGAGTGCCCTGTCACGTGAAGCCAGCCAGCACTTCTGCGCCAGCCTAGTTGGCGGAGCGCAGTGCTTGCAGCCGGGGTGTGACTGCAGAGGCAGTAGATCGACATCCTCCTCTACCGAGTTCACGGCTGCATAGAAACGCTGAAGCTAGCCCTGTGGACACAATCTCTGTAGCCATGCTACTTCCACGGCCAGGAATCAACGAGTAAGCCAGCAGCAAGCCCGCCCTGCCCTCAATGCTCCAGCATCTCCCAGCAACCGCAGCTACACTGCACAGGCATATAATCCTTATCCTTAAACCCCGAGCACCACCAATGACCCCATAAATCCAAGCCCCCTAGTCAGAAAACAAGGGACAGTTCAAGGCCAAATCTCAAACATAGTCCACATTCCTCCACTTGAACTTCTTATTCGCGCGATCGACCGGCCGATTCTGGAACTGGCTGCCATGCAACTCGAACACGAGCTTCTTCTGTTGCTGTTGCGCTTGCCCTTCACTCTCCCCAGCCGCATCCCCAGTCCCAGCCGCATCCTTCCCCCCCGACGGAGAAGAGGAAGGTAAAGGCAACTCAAACCGAAAAACCGTATGTTCCTTCGGAATCACTACCCAAACACCAAAACGTTAGCAAACCCAACCCCCAACGCCTCTCAAGAAACCAGAACAAAAGAGAAAAACTCACGCGTCACTCGATCCCCCTCCCCCACCACCGTAAACGCAAACATCCCATCCCTTACCACAATGCCCCTCAACCCCACCCGACTCGCACACCGACTCCGCACCACCTCCACCTCAGCCCCATGATAATCACAACTCACCAATTTACTCCCATGCGAACTCGGCGTAACCACACACCCCGTCTTGCTTCGCGGGTCCTTCAAATCGAGCACCGAAAGCATATACTCCACCCACAGCGCGTTCAACCCCTTGAAGGTGGCGTATTTGTATTCCCCTGCATCCGCAGCATTACCATCACCCTTACCCTCTGGCTGGTTCTTGTTCTTGGAATGCTTCGACCGCGACCGGGAGGTAGAAGGCACCCCAAAGACCTCGGGGTGGGCGCGGCGCTCCCGCGCGGACAAGGGCCGGGGTTTCTGGTGGCGGAGGAAGTAGTCTTTGCGGCGGAGGCGGTGGAGGCGACGGCGGTGGCGGTTGTCTTCCGGGGTTGGGGAGGTCGGGCGCACGTAGAGGGGTTTCTGTTTGATGCGCTCGGTGAAGAGGGTGGTGGCTGTGTCCGGGGAGTGGGCGCGGAGGAGGAGGGTGTGCGCTATGTGTTGTTTTTTGGGGGTGGTTGTCATTTTTTATGTGGGGTGTGATATAAGTTGTGGCTTTGTGGTAAGTGTAGGAGGCTATGAGGTGGATGGAGGATGGTCGAGGGTGGGAGTGGAAGTGGAAGTGGAGGTTGTATGTCGAGGTGTGGTGAGGTGTGGTGGTGACGGTAGTTGGAGAAAAATGTTGATCGTGCTTATCGGCCATCAACCTGATAAGAGCGCTGCCTTGATGCCTTGATGTCTTGGGGATGGCGGGTGTCGACGAATTGTTGGTCCCTGGTTTCCCATGCTCGCTTAGACTGGCTTGTACATAAATCTTTGTTTGTTGCATGGCTTCTGCTTGATATTGTGGGTTGCGGAGACGTCTTCGATATGCCTCTTTCACGCAAAGTCTGGTTGCTATGGTGGTTGATCTCGCTGGTCCCCACATGATGTATACTCTTATGCAGCCAGTATACATCAAAATGCTTGAGAACATTGAGAACTCTTCATAAACCAATTCTGCTGACTCTACGATATAGTCGACTCAATGAAAGCACTCTCATATTGACAACAAGATCATACTCAACCGCAATCCGCAGTGAGCCGAGCAAACCTCACTTCACACATCATTACCAGGTATACCCTCCTCAGATGTCGCTTTAGTTTACCATGGTTTAGATATTGAGTAGACTCCTCGACCAGAAAATTTTTGATCTGCTTATAGTTTCCATCGAAGATGAAACGGGTTGGGCTATCTCACTTGCCACTCTCCCACAAACAACAAAACTAACAATGCTGCTAATCCTCCACCTTAAGACACCCTCCATTCACTATCACTCTCAACGTAGCCTGCCCTCATCAAACCCCCCTCCTCACCGTATCCCTGTGAATATACCCCCCAAAATTACCTTATCATTCCAAACACTAGCATGCCTAGGAGCAACACTGCCTCAGACCCGCCTCAAGTCCCACCCCAAAGACTCAGAATCAACAGTGGTGTTATATGCTCACCACTATATAAATTCAACCGCCTCATCGAGTCACCAGAGCAACAGTTCCTCACACTATTCCTATCATCATCCAATCACCCCTGTTGACTAGCTTCATCAAAAGACCTACCACCCCCCTCACACCAACATGGATAATCTCCTCGACTCGGACGACTTTCAGACACCGCTCAGTAGTCCCACATCATGCATATCGACACCCCCTACCTCTCCACCCAGTACTGGCAGCTCAAACCCTCTATCAGCTCGATATCAGGGTATGATCAGACTTCCTTCATGCCATGCTAAGCAATCAGCAAGCTAACAGACTCTATCAGAACGAGAATCGCCCCCGCTCTTGTCGTACACCGCGCGGTTCCAAAACCTTCTCATCGGGCTCCCATTTCGAAGCAAAAAGAGCACCTTCAATCCAGAAAGTACACCCACAAGCGTCATCGATGACATCAAAAGACGTCGAAATAACTTCCTTCGAGCAAAGAGAGACCTCATCCTTCCTCTTCTAGACAATGTTCCCGACGTACTGAGGAATCCTGAACATCACGGGCAACCAACGATCGAGCAGCAGCAACAACTGACTTCTCAGCCGAGAGGGTAAGTAAAGAATCCCTGGGCCTTGCACACCCTGATTAACCTTGCAGGTTGCGGGCAACCCTAAAACCATACCAGCTTGACGGTCTCTCGTTCCTCATGTACCTTCGACGAAACGGAATGGGTGGAATTCTAGGCGACGAGATGGGACTCGGCAAAACTTTGCAGACATTGACGCTCTTTGCACATGTCACGGAGAGTGAACGAGCGTCTTGCACCAACCCTGCGCCATTTCTGGTTGTTTGCCCTCTGAGCGTCTTGGATACTTGGATGACTGAAATGACAAAGTGGACTCCGAACCTCACTCCCGTCAAGTTTCATGGGAACCGCAATCAGAGAGCCATAGTAAAGAAGATCTTCTCGAAGAAGCAAGGCAAGGAGGGCTGCTTCAAAGAGGATGTCAGAAGTACAGTGCTAATCACCTGCTACGAGACGTTGATGACGGACATCCTCTGGTTCCGGAAGGTGGCAATCTGGAAGTATGTTGTACTCGACGAAGGCCATCGGATCAAGGACAGCAACTCCAAGCGGGCACAGGCTATGGGCAAGCTTCGTGCCGAATATAAGCTCATACTCACAGGGTTAGTGATATTGTCCATCTTGGCCTTTGCATGCTCACCAAACCTGGTATTTAGTACTCCGATTCAAAACAACTTGGGCGAAGTGTGGTCGCTGTTGCACTGGCTTTTCCCCGAAGTTTTCACACTGTCGTCGGCTAAGCTGTTCAAGGACGCATTTTCGCTGAACGAGGGCAAATCCGATGCTGCCTTCTCAACTCATATCAAGGGGTTTCTCAACCTCATCATGTTGCGACGACTGAAGGACTCTCCGCAAGTCGGAATCAATCTGCCACCCAAGCAGGTTGTCACACTCGCTGTGCCGCTTTCGAAGCTACAACACTCTCTGTATATGAAAGTGCTGACAGGACTAGACGAAGCACTCGGTGAAGTCTCGCAGCCGCCATCGATGCTGGGTACAGACAATGAAGGCTGGCCTATCGATAAATTGAATCTCGATCCTAATAAGCCAGCGGCCAAACGGAAATGGAAGATATCGGATAATGTTCTCATGGAACTACGAAAGGTAAGCATTCATTGCATCCTGCCATCCATGCAGTATACTCACGCCTGAAAGTGTGCCATTCACCCTTGGTTATTGAACAACGGCCCAGAAAATTCAGACGACCATGTTAGCACCCTCCTGTCATGCTCAGGCAAGCTTCTTGCGTTGAGCAAGTTGGTCCGCCACTTCGTCTTCACCGAAAAGAAGAAGGTCGTTATCTTTTCATGTTTCGTCAAGGCTCTTGATATTTGCGAGGAGCTCTTGGGAATCCTGCAGAGACGCGGTCTCTTCGAACATGTCAGGCTTGACGGAAGTACTTCTCGAGCTTGGCGCAGGCTCTGTGTCCATCTCTTCAACAACCTTCCCCAGTTCATGGTCTTCCTAGTATCGATTCGGGCCGGTGGCGAGGGGCTTAACATGGTCGGGTCTTCGGTGGTCATCTTTTTAGACGAAGATTGGAATCCGCAAGTAATGAGACAGGCTGAATCTCGCGTGCACCGTATAGGCCAAACGCAGCCGGTAAGGATCTTCAGGCTTATCTCCAAGGGTACCTTAGAAGAGCAGATGAGCCGCCGCCTGCTCAAGAAGTCATATCTTTCATCGAAGATCATTGAAGAGGAGCGCATCTTCGAAGCTGGAAACGGTCATGACTATACCCTGACCGGGATCGACGAGACGCCTCCGATGCGTCTCATTGCCTGCGAAGGTCTCCAAGAAAATAGCTTGGCAGATATGAGGTCGTGGAGTTTCGAATCTCTTCTTGACAGGTGCACTATCAACTCGAACACGGCCAAGGACCTCGCGAACACCCCTTCCTGGTGGGAAGTGTCGGAGCGGGTGCGCACGAATATCTTTAATGGGCAGAAGGTTGAGAAACTGTCTAGGTCCCAGTCATTTTCAAACGACGCGCCCTATTTCGCCCGCGCAGAACGTCGAATTGGCAAAGGGCGGGTCATCAAAATTGAGGGTTTCGAGGTCAGCAAGGAGAATCTGCGCATGCATATCACATCTCCAACCACACCAAAATCACCAGGGATTGGAAAACTGAAGTCCATGGCAAACGAGATCGTGAGTACAGTGGCCATCACAATTTAGAATCCTGGCTGACTGAAGTAGACATGTGGGATCTGTAAGAGGTTCGAACCTCTGGATTGCAAAACCTGTCCTCGAGCATATCACTGGGAATGTCTGCCGGATTCGATGAAGTCGCACACGAACGAGGCTCGTTTCAGTTGCCCCCATCATGTTTGCTCGGGTTGCGAGAAAAGGGCATCTGAGGCCGGTGGGCTCTTGTTCTGTTGTGCGAGGTGTCCGCTCGCATTCTGCGAAGATTGTCTCGATTGGGAAAAAGCCAAGTTCATTGGGAGTAACTATGCCCTGGAAAACCTTGGATACCACCCACACTCCTATTTCTACATTCACTGTCCCAGCTGTATTGGCGGTCGCAAGCGATCCGGCGATGAGTTCGATGGCACGATTTCAAAGCGCTTGAAATGGGGGGAATGACTGAATGTCGTTGCTGGAGGGCACCAGACCATTGAGCAAATTTGAATGGATATTTCTCATGGAATCAAGGTTTTCTGTACAAAGAGCTTCAGTGTACCCTAGAATACATGAACATGTCGACTGGGATTCCCTGTCAGTAATGAAACCAGGTACTGGAAACGGTCACCGTACGACCTGCCACAAGACCCGTACAACTGTAAATTTCACGAGGTTTGATTGCCCTGTAAGTTATACGAGCTGCAACCATACCATCCGGAAAATCACATGGCACGACACGCAGGGCGCTAGAGGGAACATGTGGCGCCTCCGGTTCCAGCAAAGTCCATGCCAACCGGGGCATATTCCACTCAGCACTCGAGCACACCCCGGTCGGTAGAGTACCGTGTAGACGCCCCAAGGATCTGCAGGTTTGTTTGCTCGGAAACAGGATCACTGAGGGGGTGAGTATGATCGGGGCTTGCATACGCCCGCCCCGTATTCGAGGTAATTGGAGACCGCTGGTTCTTGGGTAAGCAAGGCAACCGCTGCATGAATCATGCGGCAGGAAGAGCAGCGGGTGCAGGGCTGGCTCTCATTCGGTGCCAATCTGCTGGGACGGAGAATGGAGCAGTCATATTTTGTTTTTCTCGAAGGCTATGCTCGGGGATTAGTGATGCAGGGAGGGAGTAGAGTGGAGGCAGTGGAGGGTAGTCAGGTAGTGGTTGATCCCCTTGGGAAGCGGTGAGGAAAGAACGGTGGGGGTTCTTTCCTATCTGGTTTCTTACCTATTGACAGGGATTGTACTGAGTTATGATCGGTTGGTCAGGTTTGGGTCTGGTGTCAATCTATCTTGAATGTTACTTTGTATACCGTGTCTTACCATGCTTTAACAATAGATGCTCCTGTTTCATTGAGGAATTCAAACCTTGGTGGGCCATCCAATTTCTACCTTGTTCGGCTGGACGCATATTGACCCCATTGTATCGATTTCCTTGGATTTGATGACCGGCTAGACGAGAATATTACAGAGTTGATACCAATATACACTTAATCGAGTGCACATTTGTAAAGGTGCGCAAGAAAAAGCAAACCTCATCTGACTCAGACGTATACTGCCTAGTGACTACATCCAGACTGCAAGCCTAGAGCCCCCGCAAACCTCACAGTCAATGCCCTCTAAGCAGCCAATGCATGATCTTGCTAAATCCACGCGAAGATCCTCAGTAGTGCATCCATCGCCAGTCCCGCGGATCATCCACGGATCGGACCGGTCAGAGGGATACAGCCTTCCACGAGAAAGAAGCTGCACCGCCAGATGTGTCATCTCTTCGACACAAGTGATAAATCTGAGATATTGCCCAAGTATGATCACCAACAGGGTACCGCTATCTCCCACTTCTAAACGAGACTCAACCAATCAACTATCCCAAACGATCCATCATGTCAGTGGTAGCTAAGTCTTTCGTGCAGGGGGCAAGAGAATTCTTCAAGAAACCAGAGGTTACACAACTCTGTGGCCCGAACAACACCGCAATGCGACACGCCACTTGTCCTCGCTTCTCATCCTTCTCGGTCTCACTCTGTTTCGGGCGTCCTGCTCCTGCTCCTACTCCGTTCCCGTTCCCGAATCCCAACTTGCTCCGCCCGGACACGACCGACCCCTCTGCTACCAGCCCAAAGAAGCGGCAGGATTCGAGCAGGCGGCACTCCGGGATCCAGGTTCCACGGACGCCACTGTCGCCTGTTGGCACTCGTTAAGCTTTGACTGGATACGAACCGTCGGGAGGCCGATCCGGCGGGCTGTCACTGCTGAAGTAGTTTGGTGCTTGGGTGTCTTTGCGGGAGTATTGCTGAATCCGGGAGTGCAGAGCGGGGACACTGTTTCTTATTTGGTGTACTTGTCCTCAATAGGTGTAGCAGTGGGCAGCGAAGAGGCCTACAGTATCAAGCACTGGGCGATACCGACCATGTAGTTCCGAATCAGCTCACCCAAGCTCACCAGAGGACTACAAGGACAAAGCACAAACTACCTTTGGAGTCTACATCTCCCGCCCGAGCAATCTACTTATGCAGCTAAAGTTGTCTTTCGACCCAAATGTCACCACTCAACCAGTGACAACCCATCTCTTGGTAGACACAACCCCCCTTATCGGAGAATAATTACCAGGAACCGACTTCCCCGAGCCACATGCGTTTGCTCCCCGGTTCAAAGCAGCAGACTCGGGACAGAACTTTGAATTGACTACATAAAAGACCCAAATATAGACCCTAGTTGCAGCCCACCAGAGGAAACCTTCAGCTACTGACGTGTAGTCACCCATCAGACCACCACCACCGGTCCACGAGTATCTAAGCACCTGGTATGAGTACATCGCCTTCAACCCAAGTATCAACCAGAGAAAAAAGCCATTAACCCTCATCCCAAGAACCAGGGAACTCACCCACCCAATGGACTTATCTTCTTCAATGAAAACCCCGTTTCACCATCATATAGCAGGTAACTATAGCAGACAACGCCACAAGCCCAATCCACCTTCCCTCACACCAATCCAACTCCCAGAGCCCCTCAACCTGCCACGTCTACATTCTCAGTATGTACAGTACCATACTATGTCGTAACCTGGTACAAGTGGCATGAGGTGCCCGGCACTGGCAGTGCAGTCATACCTCAGCTCATACCCCATTGAGATCTTGGCACGTCAGACGCGGGGAACCCGGTTTCGGTATCCACCGCCATAAGAATCAATGATCCTCGATTCCAGGTTTCTTCAATTGCAGTGTACATGTACTGTACTGTACCACCTTAGGTAACTACATACTGCTTACTGCATAATCCCTTTTCAGGGTCGATGATGATGATGATGATGATGATGATGTAGTTCCCAACTCGCCAAGAAAGTCGACGTCAACCCCTCCAGGCTGTACAGGTAGGTAATGATCTCGAGGTCAGCCGAGTACTGAATACAGATTAATGAACAAGGTAATGCCTAGGTCTCAACACCATCGCAGTTTTGTATAGGCATATGAATACAGTGTATATTAAATACTCGAACACAAACAAACCTCGACACCTCCCCCCCCTCTTCCCCCCCGGAGAACGTGGCGTAAATGCGCTGGCAGGGCGCAACCTCCCCCTCTCCTACACGCAACCCTCCAGCAACCAACGATCCTACCTCAAGAAACGCAAGAAGCAAAAACAACAGTATTTACCTACCCCGTAACTACCACCACCACCACCAACACCATCACCGGCAGCAACTCCTAGCCTAGGCATGACTATACAGTGAATGCAAATTACCCTCCACCGAACATCAACCCCCGAACCCCAAAACCCCAAACTTACTTACGGAGGACTCCAAATTGGAAATCTGCATTACGGTAAACGTACTCATAGATCCATGAAAAGAAATTGATCCGTGCGCGCCGGCGGGTTGGGTTCTAGTCTAGCTTTTAGGTAACTTAACTAGTCTACCGTTCTTCAACCCCTCGGCTCCCCGTTCTAACCCCCGTCCTAGAGTTCCGGCCGAGTGCAGGGACGTTGGACGGAGTTTTGTCGGAGATTTTCGATATGGCCCAAAATAAATTGATCCAAGTTAATGGTCGATGTCTCTGAGTGAAATTCATATATCTCTGGAGGAGGGTTGAGGGATTAGGGAGGCAAGCGGCGTTAGAGGATTACGATACTAACTACCAGATGCTAGACATATAATGTACGGTATTATTTAGCCAGGTTTGTGACAGTGACAGGGTCTTGGTTGCATGATTTCTATCTGACTGCACCATGTGGTTTCGGATGATTCGGGACTTGCTACCTGCTTATCAGGTTGTATCTACCCTGGAGGTCTATGTTCTGTATGTACAGGTATACTGACTTGAATGCAAACGGCTGCGTAGTCACCACGCAGTTTCACAATCACTTGATGCGATAGCTCCAGCATTACAATGTAAAGAGAACACCCCCTTTCACTGACCGAGGCATGGGATGACACGTTCATCAAACCGCCGGGAACTGAATCCAACCCAGCGGGGCCCAGTGGAGCCCTCTCTAATCATTACTCAGCGTGCCCCCGATTCTAGACTGGGTGGCCTCAATATACGATTTAGATTACATCCAAGGACAGATGCAGTTTCTTCCAGCCTGGCTCGATCATTGGCTCGACTTTCTCCATCTTCAACACCATTGCGGGTCCTGTCAATCATCGCCGTGGCACACACTTTATTTAGGTTTGATTGCAGCAGCCCGCGGTTGTGGTTAGACCCTCCGTCACTCCATCACTCTAGTCCGGCTTCGGCTAACGCTCTAACATGCAGTTTCTCGATTGCGGATCACACCTGACTCGCCATCTGAACCTTTAGAAATGAATTTGAGTCTAGAAGCACGTAATGCCTCGGCCAAAAAGGGTATCTTGAAGAGGGAAATTGCCAGGACCTAATTTCGTGGCGAGTCCGGCGATGTAACATCGTGGGTTTGGTTCATTGCTGCAGAATTACCATCGTAAGCGCATATCCACAGGCTTTGCACAGGGGGCAAATAATCCTGATGGAGGCGTCAAGATGCACAAATTACTACCAATGATGGGCTGAACAGGCTCTGGTGAGGGAAAAAGAGAGAACTCGTTGAGCATTTTACTAGGGCCGTGAATCGTGGGGTGAATTAACAATGATCGTTTCAACATTCCATTGATCCCGTGCTCACTATCTTCACATGCGCCAATCGTTCTTCGACTCGTTTCGATATCTCAGGGTCGGGTTCTGGCCTTTCTCTACGTTTCCTGCAATGAACGGATCAACACGTGCTTGCTTATGAGCAACCGCTTCAGTAACTTACGGATCTCGTATGGTCTCGTCACATTTCTCTTGCCCGCAATGGGAGCAAATGGTTTCTCGCGGTTGTAGTAGGTTGTTGCAGCGGTGACAGTAGTATCGAACCCGTTGTCGGGGCTTCTTCCATGTCCGCGCAGGTAGTTCCGAGGGAGGCTCAGCGTCTCCGGGATAACCATTCGGGTACTTGTTAAGCTTCGCCCTACATCTTGTTAGCATAGCTCCGATGAGTGGAAATAGCGCAACGTACGGCTCGCGAGGGCACAGAGTACAGCGAATGTGTTGGCAAGTAGTGCATTCCATAGCATCTGCAGTGAAAACGGTGTTGCAGCGGTGGCAAGTTCGCCGAATTCTCTGGCGAGGTGGACTATGGACCAAATCCTGGCCACCGGTACGTGAGGGTAAGGTTAGGCGAGGTTCTTTGGATTGGCGCGGCGCCGGGGCAATCTCAGGCGTCTTTTGCGACAGGAGGGTTTGGAGTGCAGCTTCAGTCTGTGCCTGTTTGTCGTCGGGCTTCGCAATGGGGTCCCGCGGGCAGCTTGTGCAGCGAACATGTTGACAATTGACGCAAGCTTTGTTGGGCCCGAAGATGGTCTGGCAGCGGTGGCAGGTACGGCGGACTCGCATACGGATCGGCCTCACCACTCGCTGCACGGTCATGTCGCTAGGCGCCTTCCATTCTCCCGGCTCGATGGCTAATCCATACTTTGCGAACAAGCCGCGCGCCTTCTGTTCTTGGATGACTCCCCAATTGTGGAGTACGGTCAAATTGGGGGACACACTGGTGGCAGGTGGGAGAGGAGTAGCTGTCAGGCTGGCCTGAAGTAAGTATTACGGCGATGTTGGCAATTATAAGGGGAAAGGAGAGGTCGGACGTACGTAGCGTTCTGACTGGACGCGGGTACCTCAGTAGCAACCTGTATACCGGGCGACGGAAATGCCTTGATGGTAGAGGTCCTCCTCATGGCGGTTCTTATACGTTTAACATATTTGGAGAAACCCTCATGCTTGCCTTCGCTGAACAGGTCGGAACTCTGTTGTGTCGACATGTCGAAAAGGCGCACAGTCTAATGAGGACGAGACTGGCTAATATTGTGGTGAACCAAGTCGGTGATATGAATGGAAGGTTATCGTTTTCCTTGCAGTATGAAGGAACTCAATCTCTGCGCCACGCCTCGATGCAAAATGTTCTATTCATATTATCCCAAGTGCTGAACAGTCGAGTTGCGGAATCGGGACAGGCGGGTTTGAGATGATCGATCCGAGTATGATAAAGTGGTTGTTGGGCGACTGGGACCAGGGGTGGAGGGTGGAGGTGGAAGGTGTTGGATGTTGTTGATCGAACCGAGTGGGTGCCAGATAGAACAGAAAAAGCGGGAACCACGATTAAGTATTGGCAGGTCGCACGGGCGTGACCCGAAACCGTAGACTTGGGACACCCGGCAAGACGGTGAGCTCTTGGTAGGGTCGCAGCCGAAGACCACGACTGATTGGCTGAAGGGCGGTCAGATCGTGTGGATCGGGCGTGGTCGAGGCGTACGAAAAGCCACGGAAGGGATTAGAAAGGGCGCGATGTTTTGTAGTGGCAGTAGTGGTGGTGGTGGTGGTGGTGAAAGAGAAAGTAGTTGTAGAGTTGTAGTAGAGGAGGGAAGAAAGTGAAGAGGAGGGAAGGGTGGGTGGGTGGTAGTAATGAATTGAGGTGGCCGCCAGAGGAAAGAGAAAAAGCGAGAAAGAGCAGAGATAAACAAATCAGGCAGGCAACGACGGCCACTGCAGCGCGAGCCAAATGATAAATAAGAAGCCGAACAAACCTTTCTGGCAGGGAGGGGGGAAACGGAGGAGCAAGAGGGGGAGGTGGGTAAGAGTATGTAAAGTAAAAGTCAAGTCAAGTAACGAGAGCGTAAAAGTAAAAGTGTTAAGTTGCAAATGTGGCAGGAGGCTAAGGGGACGGAGAGTAGGTAGGGGTATGCGTAGCACATGGCTAATTCGTTGCTGGCTTGCGGTTATTTTTCTATCCTAGTATTTGAGAAGACATGAGTTTAAATTTACCCTTCACATTTTATCCAGATATTTGGCACTGGGAACTGTTACGTATAGACTTGCAGCAGATACGGTGTCTGGTGATTCTTCATACTTACTCGAGATACACCTAGACGTCATATAAGCAATGTCAGATGAGAAGCAGCAAACAGGCCTGTTAGGGACACTGTCATAATAATAACTCATGAGCGATAAGAAATGTTCATTCTAATGCTTCAGCTTCAAATTCAGTAAGTAACCCATGACATACTCTGGAGTCTGGACAATTCGAAAAGCGGTGGTATCGACCACAGGAAGAGAGATATTCACGATCCGTGCCGAAGGGGGAAGAGAGACAGACTACGCAGTGAGTGCAGTGCCAGACAGACGGTATGTAAGCAAGGTACGGGATGGAGACCAAGCGAACCGGAAGTCTTGGTAAGTTGCTGCTGCTCCTGCAAGCCCAAGAATCCAGCAACCTTGAACTACAAGTAGGCTAATCTAGCGGGCGGGCGAACCGAGGCGACGGGGCGCTTGGGTCCTAGCCTAGCCTCTGTGAAGACTAAACTCCTCCCGTACGCCCCTAGACTCTACTAGGCAATCAACCAGAGCTGCTAGACGGAGTAATGCCGTGACACCCACTCGGGAAACACTGCCCGAAACCCCCGTCTCGACCACCCGGCTCTCTTTCCTTAATCCTCTTAAGCTTGGCGGGGAACTCTGCTAGCAATTCCGACTGTCTTGTGTGGTGACAGACAACACCTCCTGCCTGTTGCTTTTTCTTATTCCCGGACACCTGGAATGTGGCTGAGTGCAACAGAGTTTGTTTGTTGTGCTGTACCCAGGAGTCTGGAAGCTGACCTGCTGGGCCAAGATGATATCAGCGCAAGGCTTGGTGGTATGATATGTATGTATGGATGCATCCGTATAGTAGTGGATCATACCTTGTTTGTTAACTCGAATTTACCTCGACAGTTCCCGCACCGGTTCTTAACTTTCTATCTGGTATAGACGATCACCTCTTGCTCATTATCATTGCTAAGACCTGGACTGCGGACAATTCGTTGATATTATCAGTACTACTTCACGCCGACAGCTTCGTCTCTCTCGGTGGGAGCAATTGAATCTATACGGTTGACAACTTTCAATCTGAACATCAACATACTAATTCCAAGATGAACCGAACAGAAGAAGAGCAATTGCGACATAACTTAAAAAGAGCTTTCACAACCGAGTCCTCTTTCAACCATATCAATATGTTCTGCTCAATCAAACCGAGCCTTTGCCAGTACACGGTGCTACCTTATACAACCTCCGTCTCAAAACAGGTACCAATACCACAATACAGTAAAATACACCCTCTCCTCCCCCGACATTCCCAATTGACAGTAGCGCATGCACAGCAGCTGCACGACACTCAACCCACCACCAAGCTACAGTCCCAATTTATATTAATAACGGCAACGGTTCCATGCAGAACAGCCGGCAGTGAGAAGAGTAAGGTAAAGATTGAGTGTACAATATGGTAAAAAAAGAAGCCGTGGATGGAACAATTTGTCAGAACGAAGCAGCCCCAGCGAAACCTTAAGTTCCAATGCACCCCTGCTCTTTTTTCTCCAAATCGGAGAAATCTGCCACTTCAATGAGTTGGTGTACACCAGGACTGTTTTATCTCCCACTTCTGCCTCGTATTGTCGAGACTTGACCTTGACCATGATGATTACCATGTAAAGTATGATAGATGAAGCGTGTACTCAATACCTTAATCACTACGACACCCCCAAATCATAATGAATAAGTTCCAACCCTCATCAAGCCCTAGGGCATCATCCAAAAAAACCTTCCCCAATTCCTAAGAAAAAAACCCCGATTGAGTCAAAAAAAAAAACAAAACCCAACAACCACACCACTGGGTTCACAGACTGAATTCCTCCCTGCCCAATGCAGGATGCAAAATGCAAATCCCTTCTTTTCGCCACCGTCAACCACCGTGGACCCAGCACATGCAGGGGGGGGTGGAGGGGTGGTGGTTGCAGATCAGCTGTGCTGCTTTTTCGGGTCGCGTGGAACGAAAACTGCTTAATAAGCAGTTTGATCATGTGACTTCCAAGCGACCCTGTTACCTACACAAACAGAAAATTTCATTCCACATCACCTTTTTCAGTACACTTACACACCACACCTCCCACCACCAATCATTTCCCTCTTCTTCCCCACATCCGCAACCATGGCTCAACTGAGCGAAAATGTAAGTATAACTGCTTATTAAGGTCTTATTTATTGCTTATTATCATTTGTATGATAAGAAAGTGATTCCAAAGTGATTTTTTGATGAAAAACTGATAAATTTCGAATGAAATAGTCCTGGTACGTGTGGTACTTTGCGTGAAAGTCGAAAGCCGGGCACCTCAAGTTGCCTGAGTTTGATACCGTGAGTTTCT
>NW_017962985.1:395669-427010 GCF_001890905.1 Aspergillus aculeatus ATCC 16872
CTCGCATCGAAGAATACCAGAACATTTCCAAGACCATCTTTTAACCCGACACTGAAGAAAAGGTGAAAAGACTGCTCGTTTTAAGCCGCTTGCTTGACGTTTATTATACTGTATCTACTAAGCAGTTAGCAAGTAGTTCGGAAGTGGTTGGTAAGTAGTTATATACTAACATCACTAATTAGAGCGCTGACTTCAGTATTTGAAAGTCCATGTGATGGAACTACATATGTATATCCACATAGTGCAGTTTTTGGATACTCAGGAAGATCATCAATATACTCTATAAACTGAGTAGTTAAAGGTGATGCCTTTGCCTGAGTCAGAAAGGTTAATGGTGACGGTTCCTAGATATAAATTAATTTCTAAGTACTTGATAACTACTTAGGAAATTACCTGGGTTGAGTATTCCTCTTCCGTAGAACTAAGTTCAATAACTTCATGAAAATCCATGTCTAGAAAGTACTTGGTAGGTACTTATAAAGTACTTGGTAAGTGCTTGAAATAAAGTGTGTAATGAACTTGGAGAAATATAAGAGGAAGTTGAATTTCAATAATAAAAAACAGTAATTTATAGGGTCGTGTGGAACGTTCCTGCTTATATAAAGGGCTTGGCATCACGTGCCGCGGGAACGTTCCACGTGTACACAAAGAAAAGTTCATGTGAACTGTGTTCACGGAGGGGTGAAAGCGTTCTGGTTATTGCTGGCTGACTGTCTATAATCCATCTCCACTGACCCTAGGTCCCTAACTCTCCCTCTGGCCATGCATCTCCGAGAGAAACCCCCTCAAACCCGCACAAGCCAATCATCAGCACCGAGAAAGACAACCCAGTGCTCGGGGTCATTTCCCTACCCATCACAGCATCGCCATCGTCATCTAATCCCTGCTCGTTTGCCCCTCTCCCCAGTATCACCAGGACAATGAACCTCAACCCACCACTGGCAGACATCTCGAAGACCCGTACTTTGAAGGGGAAACGACCGTAAAATGATACTATTTAAAAGAGAAAAAAAAACAAGAACAAACCCGAGGACTGTGCTCCACGGGGCCACCTGCCACCTGCCACCTGGCAGACGAGCAGCTGGGCCTCCTACCCAACACGGCCTAGTACCGTGAGTGTACAGTACTATCGACTCTTTCTCCATATGCATTTAGCCTATGATCGTCTGTCCGAATCAACTTATCTCCACTGTGGAGTCACATACTGTACTTAGGAAAGGGCAGTAGACACTATCACTCAAACAGCATACATCACACATCACACATTGCAAGGTACAGTACTTTACCTCTGTAAGTGACCTTCACGGCATTCCGTCGACCTCCGTAAACACGGGACATGGATGCTGGTCTATTTAATACTAGGAGGGGTATGTAGGATCTAACCTCCTAGGTCATCGTTGATATCAGGGCTTCGGAGTCCAGGTTTGACAGCATAGACAACTCAGTACACTCTAGATGATGACCGTCGATCATCTTTTCTTACTAAACCTACATGGGCTTTGAAGGTACCATACATCCAGACATCGACTGGTGTAAAAAGTTGATACATCAACTTTTCCCCGGAAAAGGGTTCCACCCGTCATGGCTCCCAAGAACTTGGAATGGGGCTGAGGGGGGACCACGGGTGGCTGGGAGGCAACCGTACATGAATTCAAGAACTGCCGGGTCGTGTCCAGGGGTCAATCTGATTGACAACAAGCCTTTCATCGAGTACCGGGCTGGTCTTTTTGGTTACGGGTTTTGATTATAGATATGGGCCACCTTGTTGCCGCCTGAGGCATTCATTGCAGAGGGGCCGATAGTCGAGTTCTTAATTGTGCCTTGCTACACTCGGGGTGGTGCGACTGGGAACAGGCTTCCCGCCACAAGGGAGTCTGGATCTAAATCTCAGTTCTGGTAGTTCCCTTCTTGTTTCCCTTGGAGGAGGGATGGCTGTTGTGTCGGACCTGCAGTCAGCAGCAACGCCTAAAGCAAGGTTGACAGCTCTACAGATCCAGTAATTGTGCAACAATCTATCCCGTCCGGAACAACAATATCAATCTCAAGGTCCGCGTCCTCACCAAAGAGACCAGAAGCTCACCAGCAGAACCAGAACCCATCCCCAGCCCAAGAAATTTCAACATCAAAAGCAATAGCGTACCCCGCTAAATATACCATTAAGAAGCGCTTGATATATTAGTTCAAAAGAAAAGAAAGGCTAAAGCCCCACGGCGGAGACCCGAGCCCGAAAGATGATATATACCAACACCTCATCCTCCGCCCCCAGACCGCCAACTCAGTTCTGACTCTGCAGTTTGGCCTCGATCCCCAGGATATCCTCCTCACTCTCCACCTCAATCACACGGTTCACCTCGGCGGTGTTGCGCATCAACTCGACGGCACCCGCATACATCATCCGCAGCGAGGGGTTGCAGTTCTCGGGGAGGTAGTAGAGCATCACATAGGGGACGGTGAGACGGCCGGACGACTAGACAAGAACAGAAGACGCAATGTTAGCGACCCGTGATGAGCTACCACAGCAGAAACCAAGGGTAAGGAGGCAACGAACCAAGGTCAACGGGTAACTGAGAAGGATGAATCGAGGCGACGTCTCGGGAAGCTCGTCGGCGAGATCTTCCATCTTCGTGTAGACTTCACCATCCTCGGGGCGGATTTCCTGGCTCTTGTTGTCGATTATATCTGTCGACCCAACCAGTCAGCACCAACACCTTCGATATAACGCAGCCCATTCCTTCTTCGGCACGCTGCCACAGAAGAACAGGATATGCCTGCATGCCTCATCCTTCACATCGGCGACGGAGGTTTCGAACGAGCGCGGGAAAGGCAATAAAGTAAAACGGAACCCTACAGATAACAGCCTGCGGGTCTTTGGCGCGCGAGGTGCCCAAGCGAAACTTGCGGAGCTTTTCTTTCGTCTCCGGCGAGAAGGAATATAGACGAGATTCGGACTGGGAGAGGAGGGGGTGTCAATATCACGGGTTACCGATGAAGGGCAAGGAGGGGGAGGGAATGCGGGGCATGTGTCCTCACCATCTTGTTGGTATGATAATGACCTCACCAGGGTTAACCACACGAAATTCTCTTTAAGACTGGCAACAAACAACCAGCGGTGCAGACACGAAAAGAACGAGGGGGTATCAGAAATGGAGCAGGAGATGTCGATCGAGAAGGCAACTTAGCTCCAAGTGGGATGGAAGGATGATGAATGATGGGATGGGAACGGGTTGCCGGCCGCCCGCTATTTTCTTCCCCACCCGCTCGAACCTCCGTTGGCGGCCCTCCAGACTTTCTGTTTCTCACTTTCTTTCCTTTCCCCCTCCCCGCTCGCGCTTGATACTTAGTCCGCCTGAAATCCACTCACTCCGTCCTCCTTTCGTTCCTCTTAACCACCAGCCTCGATGTTCAGTCGACTCAGCCAACTCACCCGTCATCTCACCCGGCCAGCCCTCAACAATCCATCTTCTGCAAGCTCAATTGCTTCCACTCCTGCCTCAGCACTTGGGACTCGGGCTCCATCCCCATCCTTCAATATGACATCATCCGTACTCCCGAAGAACAAACGCACCATCCACACCGCGGCATGCCTGATCATTGGCGATGAGGTACTTGGAGGCAAGGTGAGTATCGAATCCTCATTATCCAGCCCTTCCTATTTCAATCACTGTTCATTCACCACCGCACGCCACCCTCCTCCTCCTCAATTGAAATTCAAGTGGTGTCCATATCCAACCAACCCAACCCGTCTGCGCCGCAAACCCATTTTCACCAACAGAACCACCCAACTAACCACTTCCCTGCAAACCCTTCAGACAATAGACACCAATTCCGCCTTCTTCGCGAAATGGTGTTTCTCGCTAGGCATCCAACTGAAGCGCGTGGAGGTGATCGCGGACGACGAGAGCGAGATCATCGAAGCGGTACGGCGCATGAGTGATCGGTACGACTTTGTGGTGACCAGCGGAGGCATTGGACCGACGTACGTACTGCCTGATAGGCCCTTCCCCAACCACTCCCCCGCAAACCACTTCCAAACTAACAACCCCCCCAAAAGCCACGACGACATTACCTACGCCTCGATCGCGCGCGCCTTCTCCCTGCCGCTCAAACTACACACGCCGGCCTTCGAGCGGATGAAGCTCCTCTCGAAACCGCACCCCATGCAACCGACCTTCGACTGGGACACGCCGTCCGCCAGCCTAACGGCCAAGCTGCGGATGGTGGAGCTGCCGCACGACGCGGCCCTCCCCGAAGACGAGCAGGCCATCTTCGTGGCGGACGATATGTGGGTGCCAATCGCGATCGTGAACGGCAACGTGCACATCCTGCCGGGGGTGCCGCGGCTGTTCGAGCGGCTGCTGGAGCACCTGAAGCCGACGCTGCTGCCGCGGCTGGTCAACCCGGAGGAAGGCAAGGGCATCTACCGGTACCTGTTCAGCACCCCCTTGCCCGAGAGCACCGTGGCCGGCTACCTGACCGAGCTGGCCGCCCGCGTCGCCGACCGCGGCGTCAAGGTCGGCAGCTACCCGCGCTGGGGCAACAAGCGCAACACCGTGACGCTGGTCGGCACCGACAAGGCGCTGATGGACGCGCTGATCCCCGAGGTCGAGCGCGAGGTCCAAGGGAAGAAGGTCGCCCGCGAGGATGAGTTGGATCCGCCCTCCGATGCTGAGGAGGAGAAGTAAAATTCGAAAAAGATAGCGACGCCAAAGATGAGAAAAACGTCTCAGTCAACCCCGTAGCTAGAATTCCGGGGGTATATAGATAAATCCAGTTTGCCGGGAAGGCCCCGGCCCCGTCGGACCGTCCGCTGTGACATCCATGATATCTCCTTATCCAATAGACGATGATATTAGCCAGCTTGACCAGAGTCTCAAATGAACGAGGCAAAGGGCACTCTCGAACCAGTCGTTCAGTCACAGTGACCAAAACTCGGCAAATCCAGGAATCTGCGAAGAAGACAGGAAATCTACACTATACCTTGAATGTGCACACACCAAAGCAAAAAGGACGACGATAGACTTGTTCCGTCACTTGACTAAAGGCACAAGCACATACCGTATCGACCGAGAAATTGAGCCATATGGCTAAGACACCAAGCAGAACGTAAGAAACAGGCAATATTCATTCCTAACACACTTTGAAGAGTCCCATGCCCCGTATCCCCGTACAGCACCGTCTCCGAGGGGAAAAAGATGTACACAAAAAGATATGGCGAATGAGTGGGAAGGGGTCAACATGGGTCGACTGGCAGGAAAATGACGGAGCAAACTAAGCATTAAGCTGAAATGAGGTCGAGGTCGAATCTGCCTGACGACGAGAGGCACGCAGAAGCATCGATGGGAAACGGGCGACGGAAGGACAGGGGGACAGCCCTGGAAAGCCAACAATAGAACAGAATGCTAGCGACAGCAATAGCATATACCTAGATAAAATGCACAAGATCTAACGAACAGGCTCCTTTTCCCACCCCCTCCCCATCCTTTCCAAGATCGAAATATCGTAAAAAAAAAAAAAAGAACCCAGATTGAAAGAAGTGGCCAATCTTGCAAATGAAATAAGAAGTGATAAATGATCAAGAAAAGAGAAGAAAAAGAAAGAAGAAAAAATAGAAGAACAGAGAAACAGAAGGGGAATCGAACGTTCATGGAGAGGATGGCGGCATGAGGGCGGGAGCAGTCATCATCGGGGCGACGAGCCTCATCTGGTATAATAGCACGGTCCAAACGCGTCGACAAGCCACATTCCGCATCACGATGGTGGGTATCGCTGATCTCGCTTCCTGCCGAGGTATAATGTTTTGTTCCTTCCGAATCTCGACATGTGTGTATCCTTTTCAATCCAACGCCTGTTCATTACATTATAATACATTTACAGCACCCTTCACTCTCGCCAGGCTCGCTGACGTCCATCTTGCCCTCGGGGGCGCGGGAGCCGAAGCCGCCTGCCCCGGACGGGTACGAGGACATCTCCTTATTGTACCGACGGATTTCGCGCACGAGGTCGTAGAAAGCGTTCTCAACGTTGATGCGAGACTTGGCGGAGGTTTCGATGAATTTGCAGCCGAACTGCCGTGCTAGCGCCTCGCCCTCTGGAAATGAAGAACATCGCTCGTCAGCTTGCGTCGCAATTAATCACCCTGAACTTGATAACCCACCTTCTTCTGTGACCGCTCTCTCCTTCTCCAAATCGCACTTGTTTCCGACGACGATGATGGGGAAGTAGTCCTTGTCCTTAACTCGTAGGATCTGCTGTTGGAACGTCATGATTTCTTCGAATGACTGACGCGACGTTATCGAGTAGACGAGAAGGAAGCCTTCGCCGGTCCGCATGTATTGTTCGCGCATCGCCGAGTATTCCTCCTGGCCGGCGGTATCTAGAACATCCAACAAAGCGACCTCATCGTCAATGACGCACTGCTTGCGGTACGAATCTGTTACAAGGGAAAGGCTAGGTTAGCTGCGCGATCGGTCGGCGACGGCAAAGCATGGTGGCTGCTCACCCTCAATCGTCGGATCATATTCGTCCACGAAGTGACTCTGAATCAATTGAATGGTCAAGCAAGACTTTCCGACACCACCACCACCGACGACAACTAGCTTATATTCTCGAAGAAACTGAAGGCAATTGTAAGCATTTGTCGTGATGGCGCTGCGTTGCTGCAGGTTCGACGGCGAAGTAGTAAATCGGGGAAATAGGAGGCGGGAAGGAAAGGGAGCCCAGAGACGGGAAACTTAGAACGCGGGAGAAAGACGTACCTTTGAAGCCATCCTGGTAGGCTTTGTTCTGTATTATGCTGGATATGGGGGGTGCAAGGAAGGGGGAAAGAGAAACGGTGATCGTAGCTATCCCAACAGGAGCTGTGACAAGCGGGTCGAAGGAGCAAGCAACAACACAATTTTCTTTGCCAAAGGGTCAAGAGGTCGGGCCCAGGTCGTTGGGAGTTTTGCGCAGCGTAAAGGCGCCTAAAGGGGAGTCCACAGCAACGGCGGGTCTAGTGAACAGGCCAAGCTTAAAGAAGCAGACTGGGGGGTGGGAAGAGGGTCGATAGGAGGGGAGGGATGTGCCGATGTAGTGTGTGGGAGAGAGGATCAGGGGGGTGGAGGGGGCGGTGGTTCGTGGAACTTTGCAGCGGGCGTAATTGAAGATGAACCAGCAGGTGGTCTCCCGGGAAAGCTGCAATTCGTCTGGTTCTAAACCGTCTATGGAAGCAAAAGTCAATAAGGAAGACCTTCGAGAAGTTCGTTCGAGTGGATTCAAATTCAAGGAGGTCAAAAGAAAGGGAGGGAAAGGAAAGATAGGGTGGAGAGATTGAGAGGGGAAAGGGGAGAAAGACAGAGCCCGAGAAGGAAGGAAGGCGATGATTAGGGAGCGGTTAGTTCAACTTGAGGAACGGAGAGAGAGGAAAAAGAGTGGGGATGGCAGGGAAGGACAAGCCCAGACAGAAGGAGTCTAGATAATGAACTGACTACGACTAGTATACCTACTAGTAGAGTAGTAATCGAGGAAGAAAGAGAGCATGAGCAATTAATGTAGAAAATAGTTAATCATCATCATCATCATCATCATCGTCATCATCGTCATATCATCTCCAACAAGTAGATTAGTTACCTAAGGTTCAGATCTGGAAAGGATAACTGTAGCGACCGTGGGGACAGAGACATTGACATTGACCCTATTCCGAGTCAATCACTACGACTAGGAGTCGGACTCTACACTAACTACTAGGTAACTAGAAGAGTAGAAGAGATTGGAAATGAGGTTGCTGCTGATTGGGGTAAGTTGTAGAATAATTATCGCATCCTCCCTTCAATAAATAATAATTAAGAAAGGGGGGAAGGAAGAGAACGAGCGAGAAAGAGGATGATGGGTGGATGGGTGGGTGTGGCATTAACCGGCGACGCGTGTGGTTCAATCCAGCCCAGCCAAGACGGTGTTTAATTATTATTTAATCGGGCGATTGGTCCACTGGGAATAATTACTCTCTCTCGCCATCATCGCATCTAGCTGCCTTTCGTCATTGTTAACATTTGGACAATAAGAATAGGAAAAGGAAAAGGAAAGGCAAACGCAATCAGCTCAACTACAATTTAATGCCTCTTCCTCGTCATTGCTCGAGATCCCCAGTCTACATGGTAAATTGTCAAAGATAAAGCTCAGAATCACAGTCCGTGATTGGAAAGAAGAGAAACAGGATAGGCGATCGCAAGTGGAGGCGGAAGGCAAGGCAAGAAAATTAGGGCCGTGGGCAGTCTCTGCAACGAGCATCAATTGGTGGTGGCATGGTACGAAGGAGTTGTCCAAGGAGCCTGGAGGGAAAAAGGGGTTGCCGAATCAGTCACATCACAATCTCTTTCCATTGAACGGAAGCTAAATACCATAAACCCTCGCCTTACTGCAATAACACCAGGTAATAAGAAACCTGATTGAGTACGGAGACTACTACCTTTCTATCTCGCTCCTTAAGGTTGCCATCCCCGGCTGATGCCACAGAGCCATCAATCTTGACTGAATCGCTGTGCCCTTGATCCAAAGACATTTTGGTCCATCTCAAGACCGGCCATAGATTAATCTCACCAGTTCCACCTCTTAGCGCCGGTCGATAAAAGTTTCTACACACTAAATCGTCCAGAGGCCCCATCGGGTCTCCCCTGAGGGTCTCCAACCACTTAACTCAATGCCTTGAGCGACCTCGTTATGCGCAACTCGGAAAACAAACGGATAGCTTTCAATCCCCACAGCCAATCACGCTGCTGTCAGCTTGAGCAATTGTGACCCTCCTGGTGTCTACGTCCCGCTCCGACTCCTCCGTTAAGCTCCTCTCGCGCAGGGTGCAAGGGCTGCAAGTCAGACTCGGATATCCCCCGTTCCAACAGAGTCAGTCGGTTCGCTGTAGTGATTGATGATGACGATGAAGGCCGCACAGGGGGATCGTTCTCGGACAAAAGATACGTCCGTGGAAAGTAGTGACCTTCAAGAACTCATCAAAAAAAACCTTTTCTGGAAGCAATGTCGGCTCCACGGAATGACAGGCACTGCAATTGACAGCTCCATCCAGACGCGTAGGCTTAACTTACATCATAGGCGTGGATGTTGAGTGTTCCGGCTTCCTGGGAGTTCTTGGCACCATCTCCAATACCACTCTACTCAGCACTCGGTTAGTTAGTCTACAGTGTCACAGTGACACTGACGGTCTGGAGTCCTCGGACAGAGCCTCAGGCCGAGGGTGAGAGCTCATGTTTCTCCACACCTCCACTTGTCAGCTCACATCTCATGGGAAACATCTCATCATATGCAACGGCTGGTAAGATCAGTACAGAATCTCGGTAGCCTCGGAACCCACCCTCGGATGATAGAAGGCCAACAACCCTGGTTCCCTCCTGATGCTCTCGATGCCGTCATAAAAGAACGTCCTAGATCGGAACGCTTTCAGTACGCCGGTGGCATTGAATATTGCCCTATGTCAACTGTAGTCAAACTATCAACCCCAGTTTGCCATCACAAATGTCTTGGCCTGCACTCGCCTCGATACATGCACAGACAGTACAATACAAGTTTATCCGGACTACCTATCTTCCGGCCTTCCCCGCGCAATGATATACATCAACTCACTATCCTATAAGATGCATGATCCGAGAATTTACCAGTCACACTTCAAACCATGTGCCGGGAACGTCAAGTCCATCAATCACCCAAATTAGCTTTCTGGAGCACATCCCTCTTCCTCTCTCCCCTGCTTGGCATCGACGTGCGTGGCTATAGAGAACAAATCAACCCATCGGAATGCAGACCGATCTCTCCGACCACAGGCCTCTCTCTCTCTCCTTCGGTCGTCATCCACTCACCGCAACATTCACAGGCTTTTTCCCGTTCACTGACAACACCACCGGCGCTTAGCAACTGCTTATCATCCTTTCTTTCAGGCTCCATCGCAACGCTTTGGACATGACTCAGTATTCGTGGAAAAGGACCCCCGCGCGTTCGCAACGACATGGACGAGTGGCATCGACCACGGTCGCGACCGGTCTTTATGGCACTGAAGGGCAATGTGAAGGATGTCGGCAGTAGGAACATATCACCACCCGCGACCCGTCCAACGATACCTATGCAGCGACACAAGAATAGACCCACAAGCTCACAACACTTATGACAGGAATCAGGATCCTTCGGAGCAGAACCATCGGCTAGATCGATGTCTTGACAATCCTTTTTGGCCGAGCGGTGCAACGCTCTCATCAACCTAACAACTTATCCCATATAGTTCAAACCAACGAAGTCAAACCACAGCAACAGCCTTCCAACCACCCAAGCAAAACCCACTGCATCGAGATTGACATAAACTTAGCAGCACCCCCGAACTCAAAAACCACCAACAACAACCGTCTTATCCCGCCCGGCTCAGACATATGCACACCATACGGTAACATATGTATCCCAATGATCGACAAAACAGACCCAAAAAAAACCCCCCCAACGTCTCAAGCACAATTGCCCTTTATAAATCACAAACCAGAGTAGCGGTTGACGGGTACAGTAGTTACACAGCAGGTCTAGACCGCCATTCTCTCCTGGGTCGAGATTTGAGATTCGACCCAGGCAATAATTGCTTCTTCTTGTCTCTGTGTCTTGGCTCCCATGTCATATGCAGGGGAAAAAATCAAATCGGTCGGAGCTTGAAGCGTGAGGGGCCGATGAACTGACATGTCAATGTTTCTGGATACGTCTGTTGTGGTAACTGGTTGGGGATTAGGGTCTGGATATTGGTTTTTCTGTGACGCAATGGGGGTTCACCTGGGGTTTATCATATGAGCTCATCTCTGGGGGAGACGGGGGGGTTTGTAGGGCGAGAAGGCGGGGGATGGAGATTGATGTTTTGGGGTTATTCGGGTTTGATATCTCTTTACTTGCTGTTCTTGTTGGGGAAAGATTGATGAGGGGCGTAGAATATGGTAAGTATATGCATCAAGTAAGATTTGGGGATTTGTTCATCTCCCTCTCGTCGGTCAGCAGCAGAGGGGAGTTGAAGCAATCGAGATGATCAGGCTGAAAATTTAAGCGCTGGTTGATCCCCATCTAGAGGGCGTGCCGAGTGATGTTTTCATTCTTCTGAAGTCGGCAGCCCTTCATGATTATCAATCTAGAAATAGAAACCACGTGCTTTTGCCAATTATTGGTTCTAAGTCATAGGCCCAAATTACGGAGTACCACTGGACCTCAGCCCTTCTTGAGGGGGTTATGTGGATGCGGAGAATGACCCGTCAACGGGCAAATTCATACACCCCAAAAAGGTAGATAGATACCGGTACACAGCACATAGACTACCCGATACTTCTTGGCTAAGCTGGAGGACGGTTCATTGTGATTCTATTTCAACCAGCCGTTATCTATCGTGTCCAGACAGTAGCAGGTACCCTGCCTTTATATACTTCAATTCTATCGATCATGCATATCACTAAGCCTTGCGGTGCATGATTCCCGGAGAAGCCTGGTGAAGGATGCGTCAGCGCTTGTCATCTGGGTCCCCAAGTTCCATGAACTTACCTGGTGGCTGGGGAAGATCAGCGTATCCGCGATCACAACGTTCTCGCGCCGACCAGCGGCAAACACAACAACTTCAGCGATGTCATCGGGGGTGAGGGGTTCGCAGCCACTGCAACAGAGCACATTAGTATGTCCTTGATTCCATTTGTGCAAATAATCTCCAGCGGGGGATGTCATACGCGTAGACTGCATCAGCCTTCTCCTTGTCACCGTAGAATCGCACCACGGAGAACTCCTGCACAGCACAAACAATTATCAGTAAGACTCAGAACGAAGACCGCTATGAAGCTCTCAGGCAGACGACTCACGGTTTCCACCTGACCGGGGTCGATCTCGATGATGCGGATTCTCGTCGCAATCAGCTCCTTTCTCAAGGCGTCGGTGAAGGAGCGGACGGCCGCCTTCGTGGCACAGTAGATGCTTCCACCGGGATAAGGTTCGCGGCCGGCAATGCTACCGATGTTGATAATATCGCCGCGACCGCCGTCAGATCTCTTCTGGAAGATGGGGAGAATGGCCTGGGTCATGTTGATCAATCCGGTCACGTTGGTCGAGAACATGACGTCGATATCCTGAGCGTCGATCTCGGGGGCCTTGGCGACACCCTTGACGAGGCCGCTGATTCTTGAGTGTCAACAGGGTTTCCGTCTCGCTTCTTCCTTGGGCCGTGAATGCGACAAAAGGGCGAATTTTATTGAGGGAGAGGGGCGCAACGTCGACTCACGCATTGTTCACAAGCACATCGATCTCCTGGAACTCGGCGGGCAGAGACAGCACGAAGTTCTTGATCTCCTCGGGGTTGCTAACATCCAACTGCACGGGGAGGACCTTGACACCCTCACCGACCTCCTCCTTGATCTCCTGGGCGAGCTGCTTCAAAGAGTCGATGCGACGGGCCGTCACGATCAGCTTCAGGTCCTTGGGCGCGGTGCGAGCAAACTCCTTGGCCGTGCTGCGGCCGATACCGGACGAGGCACCGGTGACCACGATGGTCTTGCCCTCGAGGCGCTTTGCCATTGCGGAGGCCATTGTACGTCTGATGAAGGTGGGCTGGATCGCGGACTGGAACGGGGTTAATCGGGTAAGTGGGGTGAATGCGGAGATGTTCCCGGGGGAGGTCGTCAACGGAAGCTGTCGCAGGGATCTGGTCGAGGTGAGAAGAGCTCGAAGCAGGAGCATAAGGCAGACGTTAAAGAGATGAGTCAGAAGGATAACGAGAGATAAGGGGGGGAGCTCAGTTGGCTTTAAATGGAATCGAAGACGGCCGAACGTCGGCGTTGCGTGCGGGGGAATCCGTCTTTCGTGATTTCGGCGGGGCCCTTTTTTTGAACCGGCTGAAGGTCGCCCCGATACATCGGAGTCCCTTCCCCGATCGCCTTCTGCACCGCATACAACTCTGCCGACTCGAACGTCTGCTCGCTGTCTGCAAGACAATGTTGGCCATCGCGCGGCAAAACAAAGCCATTGTGGTCTACAAGCACTCATGGTTTCTTTGTCATTCTCTGATCCCTGCCTACCACATGGAGACAGTACAAAGACACACAACTTGAATGCCGGACTTGTCTAACTCCGGAGTTCCTCCTCGTGCCTTGCATGAGATCATAACATCATAACCAAGCAGTACTTAAGATGAGCCCATAGCATGGTCAGAGCTCGGGATCAGATCTAACGACCTACTATCTACCAGCGTTAGCACTGATATGTGGTGCAAACACACCAACAACCCAAATATACCGCTATCCCAGCAATGACTTCGAAGTTTCTCGATCCTAAAAGCCTCGATACGATAACTGCGAACGCGGACAGATCGTAATTTGAAAGAGTATTAAGAACCGTTTGTTGCATTCAACGGTCGATGTGGCTGCCCAAGTTACCGCTTCTATGCATCATCAAGGAGAAACGAGAATGGCGGTGTCAGCCATGACATAGTAATGACCTGTTCTTAATGATAAATACCATTCCGCAGTTTGGTTCCACCGACCACCCTTGTCTTTGTCTAACTCAAGACAGAAGCTATAACCTGGTTATAAATATTGAAAAGGTGAGCACTTCGAGTGAGGAATCAGACGATTTAGCGTCTGATCGCCAACATGGATCCTCAGGATGTCAACTACAGAGCCAGAAACGTAAGTGCTATGATGTCTAATAACCATATCACGAGCTTTACTGAACTAGAGGAGACCTACAGGAAGCTCCTCGAGCCTGGATCGCCATTCAACTGGATGGATGAGGCTTCGGATGACGATATGACTTCGAGAGACGAGATAAGCTCTACCAGCTCGACAGAGACACTTACGGTGTCGGACGAAGTGCTAATGCACGATTTCGATGAGATGGATTTCGACAAGCGCTTAGAGAGGGAGAAGGAAGAGGTATCTGCTGGCACCAGCATGGATTGGACTACAACCGAGGCGAACGATGAGTCAATCAATAGAAGTCACGCTATCCAAAGGGCTTACCAGAGTCTCGGCTACAATCTCAACAACTTTCACCAAAGCCAGAGGCTAGATACTAATGGTCATGGCATGGAGCTTGAAGAAGCAGCACGTAACGACTATGGGGGATTGGCCCCTTCACCGGCCTTTGGCGAGGACATGGAGAGCGCTGAGGTAAGGCTCATCAGGGTCGAAATTGACCATGAATTCAATGCTCGTGAGGCCTACATGCACCACGTAGACGAGTCCGAGTCAGTCCACCACTTCAACTGGCTTGGGGATCCCGTCCCACAACAGAGCCGGACACCACCGGCGATCTCACTCTTCTTCCAGCTAACCGACCCGAAGGTCCCCAGAGCCGGGGATGAGCTTCGCCTCAAAGCCCTGTTGAAGAATGCTATGATCTACATAGACCCGGTAGTTGTTGATCTCGAAACCAGAGGACAAAAACTCCCAGGAACAATCACTGACTTCATTGAATGGGCATCCAAGCTCACCTTCAGGTACTACAGCCCACACGGTTGGTGGCGCAACGATCCCACGGTAACCAACGATGAGTGCTTGCAAGACCCCGGCAATCCTTACGACTATCTGCTTGAGGACTTTGGTGTAGCTACTGGCTTCGTACAGAATGCTAAATTTCCGTCGACCCGTGGTTGGTTCGAGAGGCAACGATCGCGGCTCGCCGAGCTCGAACAGACAGATCAAAACCGGCACTTCAGGAAGGAGAAAGAGGAGTCTCGCAAGCCCTCGCCTCTTAGGGAGTCAGTCACTTGTGAGCCTGATGAGGCACCTCCCCAAATCACCGCCTCGACGGACAACTCGCTCGAGAGCTTCCCAACTCGAATGAGGATTATGGACCATGTGCCCCAAAGCGGTGCTAAAACTGGCCTGCGACAAGATCCGCACAGCCCGGACCTTTACACCTTGACCTTGCTACCAGAGTTGTCAGAAGAGGAGGAGGAGATGCAGTCCAGTCCTGAGGGAGGGACTGGGCTCTGAACTGATTGCAGGAAAAAAAGCTGATGCCGAACGTAGAAATTTTAGTTTCATACTGGATAATGATAAAAGAAAAGGGTAAATGATACAGTGCTATGTGCCTCTTTTCCAAATGTAAGAAAATCCAATTCGCCGAACATAGAATGTGTAGATCATTACCCTGTATTGTTATTATCTGACAAACAGTCAATTCAAGAGTAAAATGTTATTGTTCTGGTTGTTGTTGTTGTTCCGCAGCCCGTGGATCGTCAGGGATAAACATCGCTTGCTGTCTGTCCGTCGGCTGACTGACACTGACTGACCGCTTCGTCTTCCCCCTTCCCCTTCAGTCACTGTTGCTTCTCTTCCTCCGGCCAGCGATCATCGCCCACTTTTGACAGTGGCCCCAGAGCCTGATTATCTTCTGCCAATGAGGGCTGGCCCATGGGAAGAGAACGGTTCGGTGAGCCCAGCGGCTCAATTGACTGAGGTGACATAATTGACGCTGACCGGGCCATGCCAAATTGCCCCCACGCGACGATCCTCGAGTCGAGTTTCCCTTCAAGCTCAACGCAGTGCAAGGCTGTCAACACCACTGCCGACCACCGTACTCAGAACCTGGGAGTCAAATCAGTTCAAGGGCTCGAGATATCTCGTCAATCGAAGCTAGGGACACTCTGCCAGCCATTCAGCGAACAAAAAACGCTCCCCAAAACCTACAGATGCATGAGTCAGTGAGTCTAGTGGGAGCGTACGTTTATTTATCCTATGGCGTTCAATAATATTGCAACACCATACAACCATCTCTATTGACCAGACTAGGCTAGAGCCTCGCCATCTCCCAGGAAGCCTTTGTCCTCATTGGACAGTGATGGGGTACTGAAAAGCCTTATTCTAAGCCATGTACATCATTTGCCAAGTCTTTACAATGGGCGTGTTCATACCAGCTGCGTGGTAGTGCAATCCTTCGCCGTCTCTAGCAGTGATAGCGCCGCGCTATCGACGCCTCATCCCCCTCTTTTCTCCTGGGACCTGCATCTGAGGCCCCATTGTTTATTGATGATCACCACCGAATCCTTGCGTCCCAGCGTTCCGGGAAACCCCCCAAAGCACTCGAAAGTCGAAACAGGACATAATAATGAATCCCGACAGCGGATGCTAGGTCGTTTCCCCAGAAATGTGTATGTCCTCTTCTGGAAACCCGACCAGGAGAAGCAATTCTCTCACAAACGTGGTAGATGTGCTGGGGCCGCACGAGATTCCTCGCCCACGTGTGGTGGCGGACCCTTGATCCTGCAGAATCGAACTGCTCCAAGTGCTGTCGCATCTTCGCGTCATGATATGATATTTGACATACTACCCAGAATTTACCCACGCCTTTCGCAAAAACGAAGGCTGCTGCTTACAGTCATGGTGTTCCTCTTCCGGCGCACTGATTCACAGTTTACAACGGCCGAAATAAGTCCTCGACCTCAATCTGAAGGCACAGAAAAAATGATCAGGCCTTGAGACCTTAGATGAATCAGGAAACACTAAGTCCCATATGATCGACATTTATAACTTGCTTCTGGTCCACAGTTCTAACGCCCCCTCGACACACAATTCCCCCCCTCTTCTGAGACAAACGTAGACACCGGATTTAGCTGCGGGCTAGGTAGGCCAGGAACTGGAATCGAGCGAGGACCTGCAGAGTAAATCGCGCGCGGACACACAGTCTATCGAGGTTTGCAGACGAAGGTTCACACCATCTGCCGATCAGCCATTGGACAGAGAATGGTCTCCTGCCCCGGCAGAAATTCCCCGGATGGTTGCAAGCCACGGAAAAAATAACCATGAATTTATCAACGTCTACTGTGTAGAGCAGTAATGTCCTAAAAAGGTTATTGCTGTCGAAGATCGCGGCCACTTCGGACGCTAGAGGCGACGTGCTCCACTGTGGTGACAATTGGTGCCTATCATGACCCAAATGTGTCCAGAGGACAAGTGCTCGTCAAAGCACCGCACAGAAACCGCCATCACAATCGGCAATGGTTCGCCAACTTTGCGGTCGGCCTTGGATAGACCGGGTGCATAGCATTGTTGTTGATAAGCGAAAATTATTAGCACTGTTGGCCGGACTAGACCCTTCTTATGGTTGAGATTCAAGCAGAGTCCTCGTCTTGAAGAGAAAATTAAATATCGCCACTCGTCAAACACTCCACCTCTAGGATTTCTGACTGGTCATAATTTGGAAGACTAGTTCTGACCACGAGCAAGTGCAGGCGCACGATCATACCGCTTTAGCTTGCAGTAGGAGAAAACTCTCTTGCCAGGCATGCCAAATCCACACCGGCGCGATCGGGTATTATGATTCGTGCCGCGATCTGAAACCAAGCACATGAATCATGCATTAATATTCAGAGCAAGGATAGTGTGGAAGACTTGCTTAAGATGCGATGAAGAATATCGATCCCCAACTGACCTTCTAGTTGAGATTAGGCGAGGAATCGACCTCGAATTTGTTTAGATTGATGGTCGTATACTCAACATACCGACATTCAACTTGAAACGAGCATAATCGTCAGATTTTTTCTCTCTGTGGAGCGGAGACTTGGCCTCTCATGTACACTCTCTGTTGACCGCACAACACTTGCCGAGCAGCACTAAACCGCACAGGGCAGTTATACAAGAGAGTCGAGTAAGACTATGGCGACGTTCCATGGATCGAAGCCCGGAACGAGGCACCAGTTGACAGGGCGGAAGGTGCCAGAGAGCCATCGATTCTGGGTCTGCTGCTAAATACGCATCGCCATTGACTAATTTTCTCTGCGAACCTCGTGCCTTCCTCCACCTTGCCCACGACACCGGTGGAGCCCGACGGCTTAGTCGCATAGATCATTACTACAATCTGAATGGCACCCCCCCTCAGCTCCTAACCACATCCCGGACAAGACCCAGCTCAGGTCGTTCCCTCGACAAGGAACCATGCTGCCCATTAGCCCTCTTTCAGCTTCTCTTACGCTATTGAGTACTATCAAACTTTGAGCCAGTGCGGGGATCGTCTCCATAGGCCCAGTAGTAAAAGGGACTGTACAAATAAAAGCCATGTCGTTACCGCACCGGTTCCTTCCAACTAAACTCTACTGCAGACGCTTCGACCAACCCACCCACTCTCTTTTAACCCCATTGATCTCCAATTGAACCCATGCGGTCTACCTCATCTTGATATCTAGGTTGCGAAACCTGGAGAGGGCATCCTACTTTCACCTCGGCGGACATTCAGCAAGCGGGCGCCACAGCCATCTATACTCAGAGATACGCTCTTTTCTTACAGCCCACACCCCCACGGCCCTACCTACTCGATTCACTCCCTCCAATAACCACTATCAAACCAATATGGACATAATCAGAGAACATCTTCTGTTTCCCAGGATATCGGGAGATGGTGCAGAACGTGGTCAGCGAGCACTGGTGGTGACAGCCGTGCTCACCGGCTTTTCGGTTGTTATTGTCGCTATGCGGATGTATGCGCGTCTCGGTTTGATGAAACTGAAGGGTCGCGAGGATTACATGATTCTCATATCTCTGGTATGCCTCTCTGGACATGATTAGAGTTCGGACATTTACTGACATGCACCTGGCAGATACTGGCGTGTACATACCTTGGCCTGGTTGGTGCTGGTAAGACCTCAGAGCTTGTCACACCGAGCGACTCCCATCTAATATACTCCAGAGGTACGCTTCGGACTTGGGATACACTCTTCCCAGCTTCCAGATCGTGTTCTGAAGGAGCAGCTGAAGGTAAAACTCTTGAGCGTGCCACGCAGACAGAACTAATAACTAACGATTGGTTTCTTAGCGACTATGGGCTGCGATCCCCTTCTATAACGCCAGTCTGATCTTCACCAAGTTCTCCATTCTCTTCCAATACTTGCGGATTTTCCCCGACCGCCGTTTTCGACTGGCCTGTTACGTTGTGCTAGGCATCGTGGCTGCCTATGGAACGTGGGCGGTCGTCAGCGGCTTCTTGAACTGCGTGCCGGTCTCCAGATTCTGGGATCGCACTGTTTCGGGGTACTGTCTCAATTTCGAAGCGGTCTGGTTCTTCAACGCCTCTATGAACATCGCCACCGACGTGACGTTGCTGGTGTTGCCGATGCCTCTTTTGTCGCAACTGCAGCTTCCGCGCGCGCAGAAGTTAGCGCTCATGGGTGTTTTCGCTATTGGTGGACTGTGCGTGTCTTCCAACCTACCAATCCAGTTCTGAGTTTGTGGCTAACCCATTGTATAGAGTCGTTATCACTAGTATCTTACGTCTCTCCTCGTTGCGTTCTGTCGCCCAGAGCAGTGACACTTCCTGTGAGTAGTCCCCTTCTATCGACCTGGCATCACTTTCCTTGCTGACAACCATCATCAACCAGGGAGCAATGTCGGCGCCGCCTACTGGACCGCCGCAGAATGCAACGTCGCCATCATCTGCGCGTGCCTGCCCTTCCTTCGCCCCATCGTCAGCCGCCTCTTCCCCAAGTTCCTGTCCACCAACAGCTACAACCGCTACACGCGCAATCCCACCGTGTCTGTCAGCCGCATGACCGCCACCCGCATGACCGCGCAGTCCCATCGCCACAAGGTCGAGCTTTACTCCCAGGACCGCGACTACGACATGTACACCATCGACGTCAAGTCCGGCGAGGCCAGCCATGTCGGCGCAGCCGGCGGTGCCTTTGGCGGCATTGAAGTGCGGACGGAGATGATCCAGGAGTCGTCGCATCACGGCGAATCCACCAGCCAGCGCCGCTTGGTGGTGGATGTATAACGATCTATGCTTTACTATCACTTTCGCTTACCCTAACGATCTTTTTGTCTTACTACGTTTCCGAACCTCGGATCTCCGGACTTGCCTACCCATCACTTCTCTTTTACTGTCTCACATATACCCCCGCGCTTCTTTCTTACTATATTTCTGTGCCGGTCAGCCGCCGAGAGATCTTGTATATTGCTAATGCATAGAAGGCTAATCGCTAACGAACTATCATGAACCTATTGAATTGTTTTATTCCGTTGCTTGCAGAGGACGGTCACCAGACCCAGTACTGTACACGAGGCTCATGGTCGACTCAAAAGATGTTATTGGACTGTAGATAGGTCCACGCTCAACGTTATCTGCTATTCAGGGTACAGCTACTTTCTAGCAGGTGTAGACTGAGGCATCGGCAGACTTTTTCAGTCGTTTGTTTTGATCCAGCTCAGTCCCCATTCGTCGTAGCAGGTCTCTAACCGAGCGATACCTATCTCTACCCACCAACCCACCACTATCCGTACCATGCCACAGCGTAACCCTTATCCCCAGCTCCCCAACGCAGTCTAGGAAGGAAGGATGCGGATGCTCCCGCCAGTGTCGAAGTTCATTTATAAATAGATAGAGGGCCTTTGCAAGCGCGGAGGTAAGCTAGGCTAGGCTAGGCTAAGCTAAGCTAACTAAGCTCTAACCACTTTAGACTGATATACTAATTATAACCTAACAAGACTGAGTATTCTATGTCCACTCTCTATCCAGGGAACCTTTATTTCCGGGTCCAGGTTCCTTCTCGATATTCGATATTCGATGTCCAATGTTTCGATATTCGATATTCCCTTACTCAATTCCGCTTTCCCTGTAACGTTCGAGACCGCGAATACCGACTAACCCCGTTCTTCTATCATTGATAATGCACTGTAGTGTAAGAGGGGCATAACAAGCTCGATACATTTACCCTCGAGCTCGATGATCGCGTGGATCAGTGCGTTAACACCCGAGCACGCTGTTACTGTGCTTGCGGGATAACCATGGTAAATGTATACACACTGCAGATTACGGGCGATTTGCCCCCTCTATCTTCGATGAGGATGAAACAGATAAGTACAGTGAAGCACGGCACTGCCTATGAATAGGATATGTTGTGGTTGTGCATCAAACACAGTACAGTGAGCATTTCTTCCTCGGGCTACGATCTATGCGCAGGAGTTATCCGCTCGAGGGATCAGGGGTTTGTTTGATGGGGTTGTCTTTTTTTCGGTCAAGAATGCTTGTGTGTTTGTCTATATTTTTGTTTTGATCCTACGTAAATCAGTGCTCTTGGAGGATATCAAGCAAACTGCCGAGCAAGTCAAGGCCACGCAAGCTGGAAAGTAAGCAATTCTTCAGATTTCCTCCATGATGCATCATGCATCGTTCCTTTAGTCTTCACCACAAGTGTATGCAAGTTTCGTCATCTTTTGCTAGTTTGGGGATATCAAGTACAAGAGAAATGCCCGGTCAGGGCGCCCTGAAAACACCTGATGATGAAGACCAAGGCGGAGAGGTTATGTTCATTGCGGGTCACACTGCGGAGAGAGGCAGCGGAGATTTATGCACGTGTCCGTCTGGCGGAGGTAATGTATCGAATCATTGCAGTATAGTGGTATCATAAATAGTTCAAAAAGTCGGACTTCTTCCGAAGATCTTGTCTGATATGAGGTATAAAGAAGATGAGGAGGATGATGATGATGATGGTGGTGGTGGTGAATGATAGAACCATGAACAAGGTCTAGTCGCGTCGCTAGTAACATGCATGAAGCACTCATATGCAAATATACAGGTATGCAGGAGGGTATGGTGAAGAAGAAAAAGTAAGCAAGGGCCCAACGCTCTAAAAGGCCCCAAACACCCAACGCGCTTGATAATGCAATAGCCAGAAAATGGTGCCATGTATCGAGAAAGTAAATGGTGGTCGTTAGCTTCGTATGCGTGAGTGGTAACACTCTGCTAATTTTGAACAGGGTTTGGCAAATGGTATGAGGTGCGTGTGGTTGATCTTAACCGGCCCTGGGGGCGTTGCGACTTTTTGACAGTCGTATGCTTCGTCGCAGCGTGGCCTTGGGCTCTTCACTAGGTTCAGTCGGCTGTCGACTAGCGGATTCTGTAGGAGCGGAAGCTGCCGTTCGGAACTTAATCTTGAGCTTGGGGTCCTTCTTCGAAGAGTCGGTGCCGTCGCTGGCTGGCTCCGAGGAGGAACTAGTTTCAGTTCGCTCGGGGGTCGTGCTGCCGGTGGACTGCTTCTTGGGTGCAACTGTGTCAGGACTAACCCGCAGTCGCAGAGAAACAAGATCGTTCTGATTATCTCTGAAGGCAATTCCGACGGTCACATCGGGAAGAATGCGTCGTTTATTCTCCCGAGCCCGCGTGCGCCGAACGGCCGGCCGGGGGTTCTCTTCAACTTCGCTTTCATCCGCGGAGCGTTTGCTGCCCGTACTGAATGGAGACGAAGATCGCGAAGACGGCTGCAGGCGCGACTTCATAATAGCCTTCGAGGTGGGCGCATCTGCTTCGCTACAGTTGGCGTCTTCACCGATCAGGTTGATAAAAGCCCGGTCGATGTTACCACGGCACTGTTGCAGCATGCCTACAATGGTCTCGCGGTCGTATTTGCCCCCGAGACCCTCCTGGATGGCCGAAATTTTCCATGGGGTGGCCACGTCCACGACAGTCGAGCTGGCGGAAGAAGCTTCCTCCTGACGCTCCTTGTCAATGGGTGCTATAGAAGGTGGTCCAGTATGCGGCCCGCTCGTATGTCGGACCGACGAATAATGATGAAAATCCTACGCGGAGGGTTAGAACGTCACCTACGCCACAGTGTTTGTGTTACTTACGTGAAATGCGATGTGCACTTTCTCTCTGTGTTCATCGACGGGTGCGTGAACATCACGGAAGTTCTGAATTCCATACATCGTGTAGACGTCCACATCCCTCTTGAAAGATTGGCAGAATGCCTGAATCTCTTCAGCGCCACCCCAGACGCCTTTCTTTCGCGATTCAGCCACTCTAGTGTCGAAGCTACGCTCCTTATCCCGGGCCGAGAGGGGCGCGGGACTGGCTGATGACGAGGAGCAATAGGTTTGTCTGGCTGCTTTGGCTGCTGCGCGGCGTGGTGCCCTGCGTTCTCCGCCAGCAGCAGCTATAAAACTCATGAAGTAATCCTTGTTGGCCAAGATGTGATCCGCGAGACGAACACGGATTTGGTCAGCGTGGAGGAAGTCGCCGTACAATTGATCGGAAAGGGCATAGTACAGGCAATTGCCTACAATTGACGGTCAGAAAACAGGGCACACTAGAGTAGGAGCGCCAAGGGACAAGCTAGCTGGCCAATGGCGGGCAAAGAGCAACGTACCGTCGCCCTCGGTCGGGAGCGCATAGAGCCCTAGCTCGTTGAGACACGGAATCTCCAAGCATTCGGCCTCGGCGGCCTTTTGGCGCGTACTTCTAGAGGATTTGGAGGGCTTTGGTTGGGGTTGAGGTTGATTACCCACCGACTCAACGGCGGGAGTACTGGAATAATGCTGACGGGGGGCCGCGACTATGGGCACAATTCTGCCACCGTTCGGAACGTCCGCCATAGTTGGTTATAGTGTCTGCTCGACGAGATGCACTCATTTGGGGAACGAACAACAAGATACAGAGAGGTTCGTCGAGCAGAGAGAGAAGATAAGAGATGAAGAATGTGGGGAGGGGGAGAGAGAGGAGAAAAATAGTCACTATGAATATAAATGAGGAGGGAGAGGGGGAGGGGGGGGAAGGGAAGGAAGTGTTATTCAGGCAAGGAATAAAGTAGAGAGTGGTAAATGGGAAGGAAGAAAAGGCGGGAGGAAGAAAAGCAACACACACGATCTACGGGAGTACACGCGAGACTTTTCTTTTCGGACGGCGAACTGCGGAGGAGGCGTCTGTTATGCTCGTACATCCCTCTTACCAAGGGTTTTTTTCATTACGCTCCGGGATCAGAGGCGGTAAGCTAATAATCAACTCATGATTGGGTCATTCACGGGGGCGGTAGTAGTCGATGACGAAAGGTATACAGAGCTATTACTAGGTGGTTACCTACTTACCTAGTAGTACTCTCCTTCAATCGAGTCTTTTTGCGCATCCGCGGGGAGCGGTCACTCCAGCCCAACATTGAATCGGTCAGAGCCATGCCATTGTTCCAAGCTTCCTGTTGAGAACATATTCACCTCTCTTCAATGAGGGGAAGCCACCTCATTCAGACTGTCTGCCCACTTTCAATGCCCGGAGGCCTGAAAGACCCTATCGGTAACGGGCTCTGCAGATCGGTAATCAATCCTTACACACTGTCCCCTCCCCACAACACTCTCCGAGTCCATCAAATGAGGACGCGTTCCTTACTGTAACTTACCACGTTCGTCCATGGATTGCGCGCTTCATTCATCCTCAAAACCGATCCCACAATCCACCAAGAGTGATGAATTGGAGTGCACTGCCCTTGATCTAGGAGGGAGATCTTGAAGAAAGCACTTTAGCACTCAAGCACTCAAAACACACCGCCCAATTCACATTAAACGGTTAAACCGCGATCGCCCCCCGACGCGACTCCGCTATTGGATCCTTCTGCGCTGTTTGTGCATGAAGTGACCTGTCAGACGGTCTATTGGCAAGGGCTTGGATGTCCGGAGTAGCAAGGCTGCAGAACACGGATCTAACTGCACAACATGGACGTGAGCTGTCAGCGAGTCAATGGCTCCGTTCCTGGGCGTATTGTTGCCAGATCGATGGCAGTAGGTGTCACGCTGCTTCGCTGACCAGATTGACTTCATTGCTTTTCGGCGAAGACGGCTGTCCACTCGTTCCGTGATCGGACTCCAATGGTAGTGCTGCCAATTGATCTAGTGGAGCTCGGGGCTATTTTGAACGGACCCTGCCTGTGCTTCAAGCCTTCGATCCAGTAGTCACATCCTATCCTAAGATTATTGGCAGGAGAAAGATTGTGCTCGCGTTCTGCAATCTTTCTCGAAATATGACGTCAACGCGATTGAGTGCGTGCCGCCTAAGGATCCCATTGGCAATGGTCAAGGAACAGACATCCTATCCCATCCTATCCAGTCTTGATGCCTGAGGACGGGGTTGTCGCATTCCGGCTTGGCGGGAAGCCCCCCAGTCTTAGTTAGTCCCCGGCTGAGCGGGGGTGGCTCTCTCTTATCAATCCGGACCGCATCCCAATTGCCCGCATGCGATAAGCTCTGTTTGTGCAGGGGAAGCGTTATCATTCCTTAGTGGACTGACTCACAGCAACTAAATAATCAGCCTATTTACCAGCCTACTCTCGTAATCCTCCCTTGGGATACGCCTTCTATTGACTCGATAGACTCACCACTCAACAGTAGCAGTTTCAATGGCGACAAACAAGATCGTGGTTCTGGGGTATGCTTGACCCCGCCTGTTGTCTGCGGAGCTCATACTGATCTCTGGTCTCAGAGCCGGTGTGTCTGGTTTGACCACTGCGTATCTTCTTTCGAAGGACCCCTCGAATAGTATCACCGTCCTCGCGAAGCATATGCCTGGCGACTATGATATAGAATATGCCTCCCCGTGGGCTGGGGCCAATTATCTCCCGTACGTTCCTTCGCAAAGAATGATGATGGCAATGGAGTGCGGCTTACTGATTCATATGTCAGTGTGGGCAAGCGTGGAAGTGACCATGAGAAATGGGAGCGCAACACCTGGCCAGCATTGAAGGAGCTGACCGAGAAGCATCCCGAGGCTGGAATTCATTTCCAAGGTATGAATATCACTTATCCACCTTCCCATCCTGCCATTGGAGTTAACTAGCCTTCAGAAACAATCGTCTACAACCGCACCAAAGACCAAGGATCCGCAACTGGGGACTGGTTCTCCGAGCTGGTGCAAAGGAACCCCTGGTATAAGGATGTTGTGCCGGACGTGTGTACCCTTGAACCCGCCCCAATTCCCTCCACACAACCCAAGCTAACAGACCCGGACCAGTTCCAAGAGATCCCCACCGACCAACTAGCCCCGGGCATCGACAACGCCTCCAAATTCACCTCCGTCTGCATCAACACGGCAATCTACCTCCCCTGGCTAGTGGGCCAATGCCGCCGCAACGGGGTGGTCTTCAAGCGCGCCGTCCTCAAGCACATCACCGACGCCGCTAGCACTCCACACCACCACACGGGCCACAAACCCGACGTAGTCGTGAACTGCACGGGGCTCGCGTCCCGCACGCTCGGCGGCGTCCAGGACGCCAAGCTCTACCCAGCGCGCGGGCAGATCGTCGTGGTGCGCAACGACCCGGGCCAGATGGTGTCGATTTCGGGCTCCGACGACGGCGAGGACGAGGTCGTCTACGTGATGACGCGCGCCGCGGGCGGCGGCACCGTCATCGGCGGCTCCTACCAGAAGCACCAGTGGGATCCCCTGCCGGACCCCAACCTGGCCGTACGCATCATGAAGCGCGCCGTCGCGCTGTGCCCCGCCCTGGTGCGCGACGGCCAGGGCATCGAAGGCCTGGACGTCATCCGCCACGGCGTCGGCCTGCGGCCCCTCCGCGAGGGCGGGCCCCGCGTCGCCGCCGAGCGCATCGACGGCGTCGCCGTCGTCCACAACTACGGTCATGGCGGGTTCGGGTACCAGGCCTCGTTCGGCTGCGCGGAGGAGGCGGTCCGCCTGGTGCAGAGCTCTTTGTCCAGCCGCGCCAAGCTTTAGTTTACTTATGCGAGTACTTGCGATGGGCTTTCTGTGTATATACTTGCATGTTTGCATGTAGATCCAAGCTCAAAGCATCTGTGGATCTAGCAATTAAAGACCATAGATCGTATTCACGAAAGTGCCAAGCTTCCGCTTTTGCTCCGGAACAACATATCTGATAGCGAATAGGTCCGCCCGGGGCGGAGGTGGGTTGAACCGGGGAAGTTCTTATTTCATGATGACGCCATCATCGCACGCGGAGGAATCATACGATTTCCCCAGACTACTCGTAAGTAAAGACGAATGCTTTTGACCAAAACAATCTGTATACTTAGCCTTGTTGGGATATCACGCACGTTCCTCTCCTACTTCGAACTAAACAAAATACTCTTTCTATTGTTTCAATTTAGTGAATATCTAGGGTTTAGGCCGCCGAAATGAAGTACAAATCCCCGCAGGTGGAGGACTATCCCGAAACGGAGGACGCCACGCCCAGCATCCCCCCGAAGCGCAAATTCGATCAGAGGGATCTCAGTGATGAGTCGGGCGCTGGACAGGCTAGCGCTGACGTTGAGCGGGAAGGTGACCAGCCGCCTAGCAAGGTTGTTAAGAAAGATGCGAGGAAAGGGGATGGTGCTGAGGAGGAGATGATCGAGGGTGTGGCGGGAGAGGAGGATGATGATGGGTATGATGGGCAGGTTGAGAGTCTTGATGACGAGGAGGATGAGGATGGTGCTTTGGAGCAGGATGATGAGGGTGATGAATTAGAAGAAGAGGAGGAGGAGGAGGAGGCTGATCAAGAAAAGGATGAATCAGAAGAGCCCACTCCCGAAGAACCACAAAGCCCTACAACGATCAGCAAGCCGAAGCTGCAAAAAGCGGTCCACGACTACGGGTGTCTTCCGCTCTACGGGACAACAATCGCGAAGGGGACCCTGCACAGCTCGCCAGAGACACTGCTTGCGATGGTCATCGATGCAATGCTTAAGTCGCGTCCGATCTCCCATGACCTTTCGCAGCGCGCAGTCAACCATCTCATTGAGGTTGGGTTCCATGATATCCGCAAGCTGAGCGAAAGTAGTTGGGAGGAGCGGGCGATGGCCCTGAAGGATGGTGGCTACAATCGGTATCGAGAGCAAGGGGCGACGAATTTAGGGGAAATGGTGGAGTTGATCAATGATAAGTATGGTATGTTTTGCGCTCCTCGAGTCGCATCTGGGTGATGATTTTGCCTTGAGCTAAGCTAAAGGCACATTAGAGGGTGATCTCAACAACCTGTTGAAGAAAGCGAATAACGACCGGAAGAAGACCCGACAGCTCATTAAAGAGATCAAGGGTCTCGGGGATCTAGGGGCGGATCTCTTCCTCAACAACGTCCAGAGCGTCTGGCCCTCGATGGCCCCGTTCCTGGACGGGCGCAGTCTGGAGACGGCCGATAAGGTCGGACTGGGCACGGACTTGGAGGCGATCTATGCGGAGCTGGGGCGCGACTGTGTGAGTATGAGCCGTCTGGCTAACGGACTGTCTAATGTTAGGCTTGAGAGGAAGCAGGGTGATATCATGGCGTCGTGAATGTCTACTGTACTGTACCTGGCTGTGCTTGCACGATTTGTGTACGCGTCCACTGGGCGAGAAATATGGCTTGATATGCTTTGAGCTTTGCAGTAGTATTAGAAGACCGGGTCTGTCATGTATCACAGATACTGTGGCTTCACCGTTGTACAGCGCCTGCAGAGATTGTTTAGTTATCAGATATTTGACGCATGGAATCTGAAAACGCCCTGTCATCTCACAAAGCGGATATCATGGCAACCTAGCGTGAGGTATGACGTCGACGGCTGTAGCGACGCCCGACTGTTCTAAACTCCTGATAAGTTGTGAGTCCTTTAGGCATTGAGTACGGAGTAGTGACAGACAGATGTGCATGCGAGCCTTATTTAAAGAAATGATATTCTTGCCAACATGAGCCAGCAATTACTGACAAAAACAGCTGGTAGAGATGATTTCCCACGACCAAACATGACCTGGTTGCAATCTCGCGTGGATGCGATCAGATCCGGCGATTGCTGAGTCATGGGTAAGGTTGGCCTTGGCGGACCCGCAGCTTGCGACAGCGCGACAACTCGGGAGAGCTTAAGCCTCAACCATCTCTCCGATTCCCCTTCCGCACTCTCCGTCTCCTTCACCTCCTTGCTGCTGCCTACTCAGAACCCCTAGTTCCAAAGGTGAGTCTGGATTTCCTATGATATTGCTGGCTGCGGGTTGGAGTCAAGCTCACTGGCACAACTATCTTCCATCCAGCCTGATAGGCGACAGCAGCTCGTCTCCGCCGCTGCCAGCTTCGCCTGAGCGTTGAATTCCAACTTACGTGATTGCTTTTTAGACACTCTTCCCTCTTCCCGACTTTACTCGGCTACTTCTGCCACCGGAACGAAAGCTTCACCACCATCGAGTATATACGCAGTTGCGTCGACCCAATCGCGAAAATGGATCTCTCCAACATCTTGTACGTCGGACCTGTTTCCAAACTCCATCATCGTCATCACCGCAAGCACAGCAGCTAATGAGACTCTTACACCCAGCCGAATCGTTAACATCGTCGTTGGTGTGCTCATGGTCCTGGGTGGTATTTCCCAGTTCTTCCCTGCGTCCATGAGCTCCATCATTGTCGGCGTCTATGTGATTATTTTTGGTCTTCGTGAGTTTCATACCATCACCACCATGCAATAGGGCGAGACTGACCGCGATGCTCAGTTGTTGGTGGATTGGAATTCCTGCCCAACGTCCCCGACTACGTCTACCGCTACGCGTCCTTCCTTTTCTCCTTCCTGGGACGCGGTGGCTGTAAGTTTGCGCTGCGTTGGAGATAAAATCTTTGTATATGTTTGCGCTAATATCAGGAACCAGTCTACATCTTCGTCGGGTCGATCATGTTGCACGACAACGTCCTGCGCTATATTGCGGGCTCCATCGTCGGCTTCATCGGTCTGGGGTACATTGCCCTGGAGTTCATTCCCTCCATCGAGCCTCCGTCCAACATGCGCGAGACCGACCAGGGTTGGGGCGCTGAGCAGGTTTAAGCATGGTGCGCGCGTTGCGGAAACAGGACAAAGGTTGCTGCTACTCAAATCTGCAGCCGCTGCCCTTGTCACCACGAACGGGCAAGCGTCGGATCATGCCAGTCCAGCCTGTTCGGGTATGACCGTGTACGGCCGGCGGTAAAGTGATAACTCTATCTTTATCCCTTTTATTTGAATGCTTGATGATCGAATGAGTTGCGACGATTGAATATGGGTATGCGAACGACTGCGGAAGGTGGGGGGTGAGTGAGATGGGCTCAGTGAGTGCAGCGGTTCTATGGACCAAACCCGCACTGTGCCAAAAGCTCTAGATATATGGTATTTTTCTTCTAGCCCTCAGTGGGTGTCGGATATGTGTGTACTGTACTGTACCTGGGTATCCTTTTTAGGTTTGGGGTTCGGTGATTTATACCAGCATGGAAAGGATGTTTCTTTCTTTCTTTCCCTTCTTCATTCAGTTTCTTGTCATAACTGTCAATACCATTAGCCTTGCAACTTATGTAAATGAACCAGCTCTTTAGAAGGTTCTTGGTCGAGGTCTGAGCGCTGGCACTATAACCGGCTATAACTATCACGGATTGTTTGCTTTCTTGGTTCAAGATCCTCTCATGTGATGATGGCATCTCTCTCTAGAAAGACTCACGAGTTCTATTCGGACAAGGACCCCGGCATATCCGAGACACCATGTGAGCTAATTTCCCGCCTTTCGAGTTGAGGGGTTGTTGCGCCTATCCCGGAGTTTTGCTGTAGCCAACCATGGTAGGCCGGATCGTTTGATGCAGTCAAAATCATTCGATAGAAGTACTCATTGGATTTGGTATCCGGGTATCCGGACTCTGCCAAACTTGTTGCTCATACTCCGGACCTTATCGCCGGGGGCGATGAAGCTAGCTTGGAAGGTACTGTAAGTATTGTCCGCAGCAAACCAGGTCCGTTATAGGCCATGTGCTTTTCGAGTAGACTGGACATGCGCAGAAGTCGCGGATATGACTCATGTCACCAGGAGTGCATAAAAGGCATGCTCATAGGTGTGCATTACTAACCTATATCGAATCCCTTTTTTTGGTCAATAGGCCTCGCATTCAGTGTTCTAGAATACCATGCCGATCACAATGAGTTGTCCATTGGCAAGGGTACTTTTGTCTGGAGATAAGCTGAGCTGATCATCTTACATACGGAGGCAGAAAGTCGGTCTGGCAGATCGATTATGATAATCAATCTCACGGCCCCTTTCACAGACCACGTATCCGAACATTGTTACAAACAAACCGTAACATGTCCTGCGTTTGCAAAATACTACGGAGAGACAGCCCATGATCTACCCCTGTTGCTACCCTGCTGCCTTGATGGGCTCGACCTATCTTTTTTGCCTAGAACCGGGAATGATCGGGCGCTGGCTGCATGGTGATTGATGGCTCGATTACAACCGATCACTCCGCCTTTTACCCTGACTAGTAGAAAGCAATCCAACGCCTATCGAAACCCTCGACAAGTTCTCAAACAAGCAAGTCCAGTACCGTCCATACCACCGAAGTACTATCTGTACTCGTATGGACATGTATCATCGCATTGAGCTGAAGTGCTGGATCGGATATCGCTTACGGAGAAACCTTAATTGATTGCTGCTGCCTTCATCCCAGATTCAGATTCGCCTTGCGTTTTTGTAACCAGCCTTGCAGACAAGACACCCAGCTGAAGCAGCACCACATGGCTGGGCGCCTACGTAATTTGACTGTCTCTCTCTTTACCCTGATTTGGATCGAGATTTGGGGTACAGGCAGGCGAGTTAATTAGCCACTTCCAGCTATCCCCCCTCCCC